>NW_006800563.1:17611-33210 GCF_000485575.1 Poecilia formosa | reverse complement strand
TTGGTAGGCTTAACAGCAGCCAATCAGAGTAGAAAAACTATTCTTATTCTGTGCCATTTTCTAGTTAAATATTCCACAAAATGACCAGATAATGTACAACACTGCCAGTTTAAACTCTGAACTATTGCAAAAAGACTGAGCCCTGGATCATTAAAACATGGATGGAACTGCAATTATATTAATCAGAACTCTTCTTCTCTCCAATGTTTCTGTGAGTTTCTGATGTAGCAGCTCTGTGCTGCCTTCAGGAGAATGGGTCAGAGTATCATCCATAAAATTTCACACACATGACATTTACTGTGTAAACCAGAGCTTTCAGTGGAAAAACAAAAGGTCCACGTCCTTTTAATGCCATACAAATATGAGACAGAAACATGGATTATATCTGTATATAGACCTGTCTATTGATTTATAGATTAATAATTCGTTGCTCCGTTCTATGTCACGGTTCTCCTGTTTCAGAGTTTTGTGCAACATGCGCATCGTCTTTTTTACCCCATAAGGCGTGGAGCGGTCGGGAAGCGCGTATCGATGGGGAAAAGCAGGCTGGCGTAAACCTTTTAGTTCCGGTTTTCTGATGATTAAAATTCAAAAGTACTGTGGTGCTACTGTTTCATACCAGATCACTTACAGAACCGATGTTAACTCTATAAAATGAATGCTGTCTAACGTGGTATCACACATGGAAGGATTTCTTTATTGAAATTTTTCTGAGGGATGTTTATAAGAGCTATTTTCTGTTGTCCTTCCATGGAAACGTCCAGATGAACATTAAAACTTTTTAATACAAGTTGCTGCTTTGACATGGTCACAGCACTGACAAAACATATGTACAAAAATCCTCAATAAAACATAAAATATTTGAAAATCAGACAAGTGAATCACAGGAATGTCATCAGCCGGTGTAACACTGACCTGATGCGGGCAGTAGCAGGAGAGGAGCTGCACCAAAAGCTACAAACACTGAAGAGAAGGAGAGCTGCCATCGATACAGTTGCAGCCAGGCATGTTTTAATGTTACACATTACAGTTTTAGCAAGTTGCTCAAAATCTAAACTGGTATTGTTGTGGATTTAAGGTTTAAAGTTTACCTTCGAGCAAACGTCCCCCAAAGGAATCACAGCGCCCCGCTTTTGTAAATATTTCCGCCAGCGCCCCCTGCTGTCCTCTGAAAGCCCCCCGGGGGGCGGTACCGCCCACGTTGAGAAATGCTAGTTTAGACCAGTGACGTGCGGTCAGGGGAGGCAGGTGAGGCTCACCTGTCATCATGGAAACATAATATATAATAATAAAATCATTTATAAAGATATTTTCACCCTGTGGTTTGTACTATAAAGTACCTATTTTTCATGTAATTTAACCAAATCTGATTANCCAAAAGCTACAAACACTGAAGAGAAGGAGAGCTGCCATCGATACAGTTGCAGCCAGGCATGTTTTAATGTTACACATTACAGTTTTAGCAAGTTGCTCAAAATCTAAACTGGTATTGTTGTGGATTTAAGGTTTAAAGTTTACCTTCGAGCAAACGTCCCCCAAAGGAATCACAGCGCCCCCCTTTTGTAAATATTTCCGCCAGCGCCCCCTGCTGTCCTCTGAAAGCCCCCCCAGGGGGCGGTACCGCCCACGTTGAGAAATGCTAGTTTAGACCAGTGACGTGCGGTCAGGGGAGGCAGGTGAGGCAGATCCTCACCTGTCATCATGGAAACATAATATATAATAATAAAATCATTTATAAAGATATTTTCACCCTTTGGTTTGTACTATAAAGTACCTATTTTTCATGTAATTTAACCAAATCTGATTATGTTTTTCTTCAAAATCGCTGGATTTTCGCATTTTCCCATTCAAATGCTTGGAAGCAAAGCCGGTGAGGCAGCAGCTAGCTGAGCCTCAGCTGGGATTGCTCAACCTCTTGTTCACTGCACTGGTTGCTATTCTATGAGAGCATGCTCCTCCCGTCTGTACGTCGCCAATGAAATGGTTAAAAACCTTTAATGTATGAACTGATTTTCAATAATTTAGCTTATGTATTTAATGTACTGTGATTTTATTGTCACCAACTGTGTGTGAATCGTGTTTTGTGTGCGGAGGAGCGTTCATAAACAGCAGAGAACAGATTCGAGGTGAGGCAGGCAGTTCTCGTGCCTCATCGCTGGGGGCGCTCATGAACCCAGATATTGTGACTCCACAACTGCAGAGTAATATACAGTAACAGCGAGCTAGCTATACAGTAGCTGCGGTGATACAGAGAGCGAGAAAGACGTGGTTTTGAGTTGTTTCTCCCTTTGCTGTTAAGCACAGCACAAAATTAATAATATCTACATGTCTAAGTTTGATTGAGATAACGGAATTATTCTGTGGCGCGGCTATGGATGGCATGTAAAGGAATAGCCTTTTTGCGCTCCAGCGTTGTACGCATGCACAAAATTTCCTTACGTAAACAATAACATGCAGGGGGTCTCGGTTTGTAAATCCGATTATAATTAAGTCGGTGCCTCACCAGCCATGAACTTCATCGTACGTCACTGGTTTAGACTATAAATGGATTAACACAACACAACACTACATTGTCTTTAGTTTTCTCTGGTCTGTATGTGCTGGAGACTGGAATTATAAGGACTATTTCAACCTGTATACACTGCTCAAAAAAATAAAGGGAACGCTCAAATAACACATCCTAGATCTGAATGAATGAAATATTCTCATTGAATACTTTGTTCTGTANGAGCAAATTAATGAGGATAGGAAATGTGATTGTTTCCTGCTATCTGGTAGTGACGGGTGACTATTGGAAATGCCTTTCAGGAGAAGCTTTATCACATGGTTAGAAAAGAGGCTTTGAGAGGAGGAAGGCTGATGAAGCTGGGTGTGATGGACCGAGTTAAAAACAGAAGGAGTCACAGGATATTAATTAGAAAAATAGGGTTTTTTATTTTAACCCAAAGATTATAAATGACAAAAGATAAACTGAGCTCATAAAAGAGGTCAAAGAAACAAAACTGAACTCAGGCAAAAAAATGTAAACAAACTGGCTGCACAAACAAACATAACTGACCTAACAAAAAAATGACACACAGGGGTTTATATACTGGCTGATCAGACCAATTAAGACACAATAGGGATAACTAAACAGAATACAATTACAAATGACACAAAACAACTAACAGTACAGCTAAGTTTGGCTAAACTAAAACCCAAAAAATGAAAATCAAAAATATTAAAGTTTAAATACTAATATTTACTTAAATACAAAACTTATCTAAATAAAGAAACTACAAATTTCCCCTGCCAGCAGGAACTAGTGGTGCAGTCCAATCAGCATTTAAGCCTGCTGAGCCCTGGCATCCATCTTTTGTCTGGCCACTCCAAGGCAGGTAAGTACCGGGAAAAACAAACAAACAAAGTTGGTTGCAAACAAATTAAACTTTAAAGTTGATATAAATACATCTGTTAACTAAATGTGCGCGCCAACATAAAGAACAAATGTAACCCAGTCAACTAATAAATGTTTTACTGAAACTAAAGTTTGTATTTGATGAAAAAATAAATTATGAAAACTAAATTGTGCATAAGAGTTACCGACTTCTGCCTTCAGAGTGTGGCCATGGATTTGGCCATCACACTGGGAGAAAAAATTAACTCCGGCGAGAAGGCTGCGAATATAAGAGGGTGTGAGATTAAGGTGCTCAAAACAATAGGTAATGAAGGCTACGACCGTGTTAATTTGGATAGGATAAAGTGGGGTCTTGTGGAGGGAACAGAATTTGGCATACTTGTGCCAGGCGTACGTGTAGGATTTAAACGTAGAAGGCGCAAGGCCGTTCTTAACGTAAAATTTTGCAGACTGCAGTAAAGGCTGGAGAGAAGGGGAGATTAATTCAGAATGAGATCCTCGAAAGAGGGAACTGGCGTCGGGAGGAGGTCGGATGAAGGGCAAAAATGGCGGAAGATCTGGAGCTGAAGGCGAGACAGAGCAACGGCAATGGCGTTAGAATGACCCGGGACGTGGCGCGCAGAGAGGATGAAATTATTAACCACGGATTGCCATTTAATACGCCGTGGAAAAGGCATGATAGATTTGGAAGAGGAGCGGCCTTTGTTAATAGCTTCGACGACTGCTGCATTGTCACAGAAAGCTATGATGTGCTTACGTTTCCACTGCTTTCCCCAAATGCAGCAGGCTGCAGCGATGGGAACGATTTAATAAAAATAAAAGGACTCGGACTTTGGAATCGAATGAGGCCATTTTTCTGCGAACCAGCTGCCCTGAAAAAAGCCACTGAAACCTGCGGACGGGGCAGCATCTGTGAAAAACTGCATGGAATCTGCCGAGAGAATGATGTCATCATAAAAAAAAAAGATACCATTTCAGGAGTTAAGCAGTGAGGACCAGAATGCGAAATCGGAGCGGCAACCGGCGTCTAGAACGACCTGATGGAATAAGGAAGGACCTGAATTCGCTAAATCGAGCAGCCGAGAAATAAAAGAGCGCCCCTGGGGGATTATGCGCATAGCGAAGTTGAGATGCCCGGGTAAAGATAGAAGCTGACGCTTGGAAAGGGTCGAGGAAGACGGATGAGCTTGAGAAATCTCATGAATCCAAGATAGCTTATCGGCTGGCAGCGAAGCTACCATTTCTTTGGAATCTAATGTGATACCCAGGAATTCCAACCTTTGTGTCGGACCGACAGTTTTCTCTTCGGAGAGGGGAACACCGACATGATTGAAAAGAGCTTTCAGTTCGGAGAGGGAGCGGGAAGAGCGAGAGGGAGGATCGATAAGGAGAAAGTCATCGAGAAGATGGAGAACGAAGGGAAGTTTGACAACATTCAGAAGGATCCAGCATAATACTTCGGATAATGAATTGAAGAGACCGGGGCTGCTTCTGCAACCAAAAGTTAAACGCACGAAAAAATAGAACTTAGCGTCCCATTTAGCACCCAGCAGGTGCCATTGGGAGGGGTGAACTGGCATGATCTTGAAAGCGTCAGTGATGTCGGCTTTTGCCAGCCCCGCGCCCGGACCGGCCGGTTTTATCAGTGACAGCGTGATCTATAGAGGCGTAATGAAGAGAGAAGGGCGGTTTTGGAATAAGGCTATTAATGCTGAGGTGGGGACCGGAATGAGGCGCCGATAAGTCTAGAATTAGCCGTTTTNGCTAAATGCATTCTTCTGTATGTCTAAATACAGTATTACTGTAAAACATGAATTTGATGACTCAATGTGTTGTGATGTAGAGATGCCTTTTTTTCTTTTATATAGCTCAAAACAAAGTAATGAATAAAACTATAGCTGTTTATAATTCAACATATTTGTTTTATTTTTCAGGATGGTTGGGTGGCCTTTAGGACAGTTCTTCTGAACAAACGACTGACAGCAGCTGACTTCCATAACGGTTACTTGAATCAGACAGTCAAAACCAACACTTCCAGTAAACCAGCTGAAGGACAGTTTGTCAGTAGAAAAGGAAGAACAGAAGAGCTTCAGACAAATACTTGGAGAGGTCAAAAAAACTAATAAAGGAAGCAGTGACTTTGGAGGGCAGCGGTATCTCCACCTGGTTTAGACAGCACTTTGATACCAGCCCAAGAAAAAAGAAAAATTCTGTGACTTAACATTTTTCTAAAATGTGATTGTGATATGTATTCTGAATAGATAATATACAAGGATGCTCACACCTATTCAGGAATTGGTTGCTGACTATAAAGCAACATTGCTTCCCTGTTCATTCCATTTGCCCAGTCAGCCTTATCACCATCAGTTTGACACTCTTAGTACTTTTCTCTGAGGCCAGCAGATTTAGCTGCTCTGTCACACAAAGAATATGAACCATCAGCACATTAGTTGTGGTGGGCACATGGCCCATTATTCTGTCTCGCCCTTGCTGTTCCAGTGTCTCTCAGTTTTCATGGGGGTTTTTCCCAGCATCCACACAGCTGTCATTTTTGGCATTTCGAACATCTGATACATCTATTAGATGGATTTTTTAAGTGGATCTTTTTGATACAAGCATTGATTTATTTATTTGCCAAAATCACTTTAGCACCCCATCAAACTTCGAGCCACTGAACTAAAGCCTGGTAACCTTAACCTCTAAGTCCCCAGAGGCATACAAGCAGGGATAAATTGTTTACTAATCATCCCTGGAACTGTGCAGCTCCCTTGTGCAAAAAAGGAAGACGAAACGATTTTACCGTTATGACCTCTTTTAAATTGGATTTTCTCCCAGAGATGTTGGTCGATCATCACTCTTTGGACAATAGTCCTGTGTAAGTACTCTATGTATGTCTTCAAATTAGGATGAGGTGATTGTTATGTAATCAATGCATTATTTTTAGAAATAAATTGTCAAAAATAACACCTTCAGTTTGGTGTTTAGCTTAAACAACAAGAAATGTGTGTGCAAGTTTATGCTTTGTTTCTGAAAGTACTAATATAATGGTTAGCAGTAGTTACCTGGTTGCCTCTGTTTTAGCTAAGTTTCCTCTGACATTTTGTCTGCCTCCTTTAATTTTTCACAACTGTAAACTGAGTAGTTTAGACAAGCTTTACTTTTTCATCTTTCTTCAAAGATCCCTTTCCCCCATATGTTCTTTATCCTCCTAATCCTCATGATGTTCTCGTGTGCATTTATTGAACAATACATTTGGAAGTTTATTTACCACATGCAGTGTGTGGTCGGTATGACTAGAAAGGCAGTAAACAAACTNAGAGGGTTAACGCGAAAGTGGGAAAAGGGGGGAGAAGCACAGGGGCCGATGACATAACCCTTAGACACTTCTTTCTGCAATAATTGTGAGACTGAAGATTAGGGATGACCAGAGAAGAAGCAGGAAGTTGGGGTAAGACTATGAAAAATCCCTGAGTGAGACCAGTGATAAGAAAATCAACAAACGAACGATCGGGGTGGTGGATCAAAAAAGAAGCTAATACAGGGACATGGATGGGGGTGGAAACTAATTCCTGGAGCCTCGACGGCTCTTGCCGGGAAAGGTGCGGCGGGGGCAGACCGACTTGGGATGGGCGTCTCTGCAGAAACTACATACGTGGAGGAAAGCACAATTAGGAAATGAACAAAATCTCTCGTTAAAATGATTGCAAATGGGCATATTATGATGGACCCGCACTTGTCTGCCGTAACGATCAACCGGGTTTGATTTGAGGAGTGGCTGCAGAGGAGCTGCGGCGGGAAGTCCAGACTTGAAAGGCAGAGAAGGGCAGAAGGTGCTTTAATGGCCTGCAATGCCACAAAGGTGGCAGGAAACTGCTTGAGTAAGCATGATGAGAATCTCCATGTCCAGAGATGACCAATTAAGCATCTGACCATGACGAGACAGAACGCCGGCGGCTTTGTTAGCAAAAGCCTTATGATACTGATAAAACAGGGACTTGCCATATTGAAGATGGAGATCGGCAATCAACGCCAAATAAGTGTCCAGTTCAATTCGGCGATTGGGATAGACGGAACAAATGATGTCCCTAGCTGAAAGCAGCCAGAAATTGACCAATAGACAGATCTTTCGAAAGGCGGGGATCTGAAGATTTAATGATAGCTGAAAATTGATCAGTCGAAGCAATGGTTTGATCAACCTTAGGGGATGGGGAGGAGAATGGAGGCTAGATTAACGTATTGACCCTGCAAGATTTTTGAGGGGAGTCTGGGAGAAATATTCGCATATATAGGCGTGTAGGGCGCGCCTGTTAAGGGAGAGGAGGGGCCGAGAGGAGAAATCAGTGAGCTTCGTGAATTCAGAAAAGCAAGATAAGGAAAGACAGGCTTACCAGAAGGGGGCGCAGGACGAGCGCTGGCGAGAGTGAAAACTGATGGAGGTGGTTGAGGAACGGGCGGAGGAATGACAGATCCGGAAAGGAGGGGGACCGAGGACGTGGCCAAGGCACTGGAAGCGCCCTGCTGCAGGAGAGTTGAGAGCGAGGAAACAGAACGCTGAAGAGTGTTGATAGGCAACAAGTGAGGACAAGAGGGGGTGTTCCTGAGCAGCAGAGGAGGGTGGAGGGAGATTCCCTTAGATTTAAGGAAGGAAGCAGGAGACAGGCGACCTGAGCGCATAGCCAGACGAGAGCTGCGCCTGACCGGAGAGGTGGGAAAGGTATCCGGATCCCCGCGGGGGGCGACCGGAGAACGAAGAGGGACATCGGACTCAAAGTCAGATATTGAGATGCGTACCAGTTGAGCACAGCTGGNCGGCCCAAGATGATAAGGGGCCTTAGACAGAATCATGATTTAGCCCCCACCAACCACCTCCTACTAAGAACATCAGCATCACTAACAGTGTTTAAATGTAGATGAAGTCTGTGACAATTGGCTGAGTTTTAAATCAATCACTGATTATTGGTTATTTGCTGTAATGCATTTGTGAACAAACCCAGCTCAAACAGATTACACCATATTGTAGCCATGGTGACACAATAATCAAACTATCCAGATGATTCTTTGCACTCTTACAAAGTAAACTTCCTAATTAAATCTTAAATGTCTGATTTATTTTTTATTTATTTTGTTTTCTCTGCTGAATGCATTAAATAAAATGTAATAACATTGTCATTCTCTATAAATGAATGCTACAGGTTTAGATGTATGGCCTGTGTTACAATTCAACCATTTATAGAGGCCCCTGAAGGTCTGGGGGGCCCTAACAGCAGCTACTGAGTTTTCTTTGCTTTGATACATCTGTCTTACAATTCTAGATCTCAGAGGTGCTAACATCAGAAATTTATGTAGAGTTAATCCCTTTTAGATTTTTTGATCTAACAAGTTGATTTTTTGATCAACTTGTCTGCAGTCTGCAGACAAGTTGTTATAGAGGCTAAGCAGAAGTAGTAGGGCTTATTTATTAAAATAGCAGCAAATTTGCTTATTTCATAACATACTTCATGACCAGCGACCTTTTCTCTGATGGTCTGATTAAAAACTACAGTCTCAGATCAACACAGCACTCCAGTACTGTCGTCAACAGAAACAGAAACATTATACTAAATTTGCTTTGCATTGCTCCCACATGATGACAATATAGTATGATCTGACTAAATTTTAGATTGATAAATATAGGTTGTTGCTATGTTGTTATGGTGTTTTAAGATCTTGTTCAACTTTGAGGCCCCCCCCCTCCAACAGCCCTTATTGTAGCATCCTTATTTTTTTAACCTAATTTCTAGAAATATGGCTTAAATTAAAGCTGAGAATATTTCTGATGTTTTGAAGAAGAAATATGTATTCTCCCTGGATTTAAATCTATAAACAGTTTGGTCTCTGTCAAGATGCAAGAGAGGAATAAGTAATTTGCTCTTTTATATCGGTCAATTTAATATTACATAATTGCCACTGTTAAAATTAGTTTGTGAAAATGTAACAAACCATGTCTCACACTTTATGAAATATGTCATATTTGATTGTTATAAATATATGTTCAAACAAACGAGGAAATTAGCCCAGTTTGTCATTTATTAAAGGTTTAAAAATTATAGCAGCTGCAGTACGCCACATCAAAGGGAAAACAAGGTGATAAACAGCTTTAAATTTATATTCTGCGTTTCCTCGCTCTCTATGATGGCACGCAGACCCATTGCCATGGTAACTGACCTCTGATCCGTTTGCATTCTCACTGCCTTCCGACCACATCAGAGTTCTCTTCAACTGGACCGAGACCTAGGTTTGTAGGCACTTCAGAGTTCGCTTTGTTTAGTCTATTTTGGAATTCAAATTTGCATTCACACTCCCCAAATGAATCTGACTCTCTAGACAAATGAATGATTAAAGCGGACTGGAGGTCTGAATGCACCCTAAGACATCATGGTTTAAAATACTGCATGACATTCTGGGCCGGCCCAAGGCAAAGCAATCTAGGCAGCCGCATAGGGTCCCAGAGCCAGTAGGTTTCCCCTAAGTGGAACTGATTTTTATATTTTTTGTGATTTTCTTTGTGGCTATATTAACAAAACACACAATTTCATTATAAAGTTGCATATATATTTTTTTACAATATATATTTGATCATGTATATAAAAATCCTTCATATGGACAAAAAGAAAAAAAAAATTATAAATTCCTCAAGCACCCCCTGGTGGCCATGTTAGGTCACGCTTCACCAGTAATATGAGCTTCAATGTGCAGTGCGCATCCAAACCTCCAAGGTTCCTGTGGAAGTTGGCAAAACAATATGGCAAAAAAGATTTATCCTTCAGGGACAGAGAAAATAAAGGAAGGACAGAAAAAAAAGCCAAGATAAAGGTTTTTCAATCTGGATAAACTCAGACGCAGAAAAGATAATTAAAGAATTTAATGACAAAATGAATAACAATTCTTTAGAAATGAATAACAGTTCTTTGGCGCTCGGGCCCCGGCAGAAGATTTGAGCGGTGATGCTGTGAACTCTGGTGAACATCCCCAACGTTGATTAGGGATGCTCTCCCCCCAAAAAGGGGGCCGAGGCCCTGAGGTGAGAGAAGGGAATAGCGAGACCATAGACCTGTGAGTTGACTTGAGACAGGAGGAGAGTTCGCGAGGGAAGAAAAGGCATAGGAAACAAGAGGTCAGCCGATAGGGAAGCTGTTCACGAGAAAAAGTGAGGCACCGATAGAAGAAATCGATTTAGGGTGACAGATGACACATGGAAACTTAGCTGGAGGAAGAAGGTCAGCAGTGATACAGCATAACCACATGATGCCAGGCTGGTGAATAGGGCCAGCTGAGGAATACGCAGCTAGGATGAGACAGGGCGGGAGGATGCAGGATGGCTTGGTGGTTATTGTGATGGTGGAGCCAGGATGATGAACATGATCGGCTTAGGGGCTACAGGGATGGCACGGAGCCGGGCAGGTGAATGGAGGCCACCAGAAGGGATACTGGATGGTGTGGGGCCAGGCAGGAGGAGAGGATGAGCAGTAGGGACACAGAATAGCCTAGAGAAAGGCTGTAGGATAGATGCAGGCTGGAGAGGAGCCTCGCCAGATAGAAAGAGAGAACAGCTGGGACATGGGCCAGGTGAGGGAATACTGGGGAGGCGCGGAGCCGGGCAGGTGAATGAGGGCCAGCCATGGTGATACTGTGGCAGCGCAGAGCCGGCCTGAAGGGTACGGGTCAGCTTGTGGGGACGCAGAATAGCCTGGAGAAAGGCTGAAGGACAGGTGTGGGCTGGAGAGGAGCCTCGCTGGATAGACAGAGAACAGCTGGGACATGGGCCAGCTGAGGGGATACTGGGGTGGCACTGAGCCAGGCAGGAGGATACGGGTCAGCTACAGGGCTGCTTTGATTGAGGGGCTGAGAGGAGCTTAACGGAGAGAGGCGGGACTCTTGGAGTGAAACCTGCAACAGTGGCATGAGAGGACACAGGGACAGGGTATGCGTGACAGAAACGAGGTAAATATGAATGTGCTGGGTCGGGAGACCAACCACCACCAGCGAATTGCGCAGTGCTTACCTAAGCACTGAGAGAGCGTTGAGCTGAAAGGACGGCTGAGAGGTCTGGGCGAATATAGGATGAGAAAGCTGTAGATGACCATCTGCCGAGCTGCTGGAGAGATGATGTGGGTATGCCCTGGGCCGCTGCGGATGTGGCTGCTCCTATTCTGAAGGAGTGGCCTGAAAATTGACTAGGAGGGAGGTTGCATGCAGCTAGAAGAAGTCTCAGATGTTTGAGAAACCATGCAGCGGACATGATCTAGCCTTCTGGGGTTAAGAAAAGAGGTTCAGGGGGGCTGCGCAGTTGATGTCTCAAAAGTGCAAACTTAAACATGGCCCGGAAGGGGCAGAGCCGACCATTCGTGCGAGCCACGATGATGGTACAGGCGCCTTTAGATTTAGAATGCTTAAGGGTTAAACTGTAGAAGTCTGGGTGAAAACTAAGATCGGAAACGGCTAGGTCTCTAGAAGAAATAAAAGTGTTGTTCGGGGACGTGAATTCTCCCAAATGAAGAAGACCATAGAAGGCTAATAGAAAAGAGCTCTTAAGGAGGCTCTTAAGATAAGGAGAATAGAAACTACGTTTAAGAGTACCGAGCAAATTAATGAGGATAGGAAATGTGATTGTTTCCTGCTATCTGGTAGTGACGGGTGACTATTGGAAATGCCCTTCAGGAGAAGCTTTATCACATGGTTAGAAAAGAGGCTTTGAGAGGAGGAAGGCTGATGAAGCTGGGAGAAAGCTACGATGTGCTTACGTTTCCACTGCTTTCCCCAAATGCAGCAAGCTGCAGCGATGGGAACGATTTCATAAAAAGCAGAGGACTCGGACTTTGGAATCGAATAAGGCCATTTTTCTGCGAACCGGCTGCCCTGAAAAAAGCAACCGAAACCTGCGGACGGGGCAGCATCTGTGAAAAACTGCATGGAATCTGCCGAGAGAATGACGTCATCATAAAAAAAAAGAGATACCGTTCCAGGAGTTAAGCAGTGAGGACCAGAATGCGAGATCGGAGCGGCAACCGGCGTCTAGAACGACCTGATCGAATAAGGAAGGAACTGAATTCGCTAAATCGAGCAGCCGAGAAATAAGAGCCCCGGACCGGCCGATTTTATCAGAGCGACAGCGTGATCTATAGTGACGTAATGAAGAGAGAAGGGCGGTTTTGGAATAAGGCTATTAATGCTGAGGTGGGGACCGGAATGAGGCGCCGATAAGTCTAGAATTAGCCGTTTTTTTCCCTGAATATTTGCGAACTGCGACTCCGAGAGGGTTAACGCGAAAGTGGGAAAAGGGGGGAGAAGCACAGGGGCCGATGACATAACCCTTAGACACTTCTTTCTGCAATAATTGTGAGACTGAAGATTAGGGATGACCAGAGAAGAAGCAGGAAGTTGGGGTAAGACTATGAAAAATCCCTGAGTGAGACCAGTGATAAGAAAATCAACAAACGAACGATCGGGGTGGTGGATCAAAAAAGAAGCTAATACAGGGACATGGATGGGGGTGGAAACTAATTCCTGGAGCCTCGACGGCTCTTGCCGGGAAAGGTGCGGCGGGGGCAGACCGACTTGGGATGGGCGTCTCTGCAGAAACTACATACGTGGAGGAAAGCACAATTAGGAAATGAACAAAATCTCTCGTTAAAATGATTGCAAATGGGCATATTATGATGGACCCGCACTTGTCTGCCGTAACGATCAACCGGGTTTGATTTGAGGAGTGGCTGCAGAGGAGCTGCGGCGGGAAGTCCAGACTTGAAAGGCAGAGAAGGGCAGAAGGTGCTTTAATGGCCTGCAATGCCACAAAGGTGGCAGGAAACTGCTTGAGTAAGCATGATGAGAATCTCCATGTCCAGAGATGACCAATTAAGCATCTGACCATGACGAGACAGAACGCCGGCGGCTTTGTTAGCAAAAGCCTTATGATACTGATAAAACAGGGACTTGCCATATTGAAGATGGAGATCGGCAATCAACGCCAAATAAGTGTCCAGTTCAATTCGGCGATTGGGATAGACGGAACAAATGATGTCCCTAGCTGAAAGCAGCCAGAAATTGACCAATAGACAGATCTTTCGAAAGGCGGGGATCTGAAGATTTAATGATAGCTGAAAATTGATCAGTCGAAGCAATGGTTTGATCAACCTTAGGGGATGGGGAGGAGAATGGAGGCTAGATTAACGTATTGACCCTGCAAGATTTTTGAGGGGAGTCTGGGAGAAATATTCGCATATATAGGCGTGTAGGGCGCGCCTGTTAAGGGAGAGGAGGGGCCGAGAGGAGAAATCAGTGAGCTTCGTGAATTCAGAAAAGCAAGATAAGGAAAGACAGGCTTACCAGAAGGGGGCGCAGGACGAGCGCTGGCGAGAGTGAAAACTGATGGAGGTGGTTGAGGAACGGGCGGAGGAATGACAGATCCGGAAAGGAGGGGGACCGAGGACGTGGCCAAGGCACTGGAAGCGCCCTGCTGCAGGAGAGTTGAGAGCGAGGAAACAGAACGCTGAAGAGTGTTGATAGGCAACAAGTGAGGACAAGAGGGGGTGTTCCTGAGCAGCAGAGGAGGGTGGAGGGAGATTCCCTTAGATTTAAGGAAGGAAGCAGGAGACAGGCGACCTGAGCGCATAGCCAGACGAGAGCTGCGCCTGACCGGAGAGGTGGGAAAGGTATCCGGATCCCCGCGGGGGGCGACCGGAGAACGAAGAGGGGCATCGGACTCGGAGTCAGATATTGAGATGCGTACCAGTTGAGCACAGCTGGAGAGCGGCTGCCGGCGTGGGTGTGGATCCTTAAATGCGGCGCTTGATTGAAGATTGAACACGCCGGGTCCAGGTCCAGCGCTGAGGTTGGAGGCGGAGAGTATGACGCAGCGATTGGGTGGAGCAGGTGAGGCAGAAGTTTTCCAGCGCTAAGCTCCATGTTTTCACGCGTCTTGGTAACGTAATTATCAAAAAGATTTGTGGAGCTCCCAATAGAAACTTAGCTTGATAGCGACCTTGGATAGTCCAGTTCAAGAACCAAACGTTTATTCCATGATGTTCGTATTTGTGTGAAACGGAGTCTTAACTTTAAATGAGTCGATTCTCGTGGCGTGTTTGAAAACGTTTAACAATAATTAAAACTTTTCAATGTTTGACATTATGTAGCAAAATGATAATTTATGTGATTAAAACATTTTTACAACAGCTTATAAGTCGTGAAACTTTTCCAGTTAACATCATGTGAAGGCACAGAATCAGCCCAGTACTGGTCACGTTCTCATTTGAGAAAAAATTATGTTGTATATAAATTAAAATTTTAGTTATTGTAATTATGCCTAAAAGGAATTAATAAAAGTGTCATGAATATGTGTGTATGTATTCCTTCTTAAATAGGGCTGCACCGATTGCAGTTTTCTGGCTGTTCCCCGATTACAGATCTTTTAAAAAGTCTGGCCTTCCTACTGGCAGTGGCCAATACCATTTTTTTTTATCTGAAATGTTACTAAATATAGTAAGAGAGTTGCTGAGTTGGCAACAGACTACTGTTAACGGCAAACGTACAGACATGACCTGGTGAGCTGGTCTGTCCGTCAAATCTCTCACTGTAGAACAGAAGAGGACAGCAGCTGATTTTTAAACCTTTGATGTAAATAAGGTAAATAAGATCTGAGGATAAGATTGGCTTCACATGTAAGTATTGGCCAATCTCCAATCCCTCAAAATTGAAATAAGCAGGCCGATAAAACATGTCTATGTTATACGTGCATATAGAGTATAATGTAAACAGCACTATTAGAGATGCAATAAGTTTATATCAGGTGCGCGAATGATCTAATTGCCTGACTGTTGTTGGCAGCAATCCACATTACTAAGAGAAATAAGAGGCACACATCCAGACGTGTCTTATGTTTGCCCATGACTATTTGGATGATCTAGAGGAGTCATGGCATAAAGTTATGTGGTCAGATGAGACCAAAATAGAACTTTTTGATTGTAATTCCACTTGTGTTTGGAGGACAAAGTTGGAGGTGTTCCAAAAACACCAACCCTACTGTGAAGTATGGGGGTGGAAGCATCATGCTTTGGGGGTGTTTTTCTGCACATGGGACAGATCGACTGCACTGTATTAAGGAGTGGATGATCAGGACCATTTATTGCAAGATTTTGGGGAACAACCTCTTTCCCTCATTTAGAGCCTT
>NW_006800563.1:3662-17601 GCF_000485575.1 Poecilia formosa | reverse complement strand
TGTTAACTAAATGTGCGCGCCAACATAAAGAACAAATGTAACCCAGTCAACTAATAAATGTTTTACTGAAACTAAAGTTTGTATTTGATGAAAAAATAAATTATGAAAACTAAATTGTGCATAAGAGTTACCGACTTCTGCCTTCAGAGTGTGGCCATGGATTTGGCCATCACACTGGGAGAAAAAATTAACTCCGGCGAGAAGGCTGCGAATATAAGAGGGTGTGAGATTAAGGTGCTCAAAACAATAGGTAATGAAGGCTACGACCGTGTTAATTTGGATAGGATAAAGTGGGGTCTTGTGGAGGGAACAGAATTTGGCATACTTGTGCCAGGCGTACGTGTAGGATTTAAACGTAGAAGGCGCAAGGCCGTTCTTAACGTAAAATTTTGCAGACTGCAGTAAAGGCTGGAGAGAAGGGGAGATTAATTCAGAATGAGATCCTCGAAAGAGGGAACTGGCGTCGGGAGGAGGTCGGATGAAGGGCAAAAATGGCGGAAGATCTGGAGCTGAAGGCGAGACAGAGCAACGGCAATGGCGTTAGAATGACCCGGGACGTGGCGCGCAGAGAGGATGAAATTATTAACCACGGATTGCCATTTAATACGCCGTGGAAAAGGCATGATAGATTTGGAAGAGGAGCGGCCTTTGTTAATAGCTTCGACGACTGCTGCATTGTCACAGAAAGCTATGATGTGCTTACGTTTCCACTGCTTTCCCCAAATGCAGCAGGCTGCAGCGATGGGAACGATTTAATAAAAATAAAAGGACTCGGACTTTGGAATCGAATGAGGCCATTTTTCTGCGAACCAGCTGCCCTGAAAAAAGCCACTGAAACCTGCGGACGGGGCAGCATCTGTGAAAAACTGCATGGAATCTGCCGAGAGAATGATGTCATCATAAAAAAAAAAGATACCATTTCAGGAGTTAAGCAGTGAGGACCAGAATGCGAAATCGGAGCGGCAACCGGCGTCTAGAACGACCTGATGGAATAAGGAAGGACCTGAATTCGCTAAATCGAGCAGCCGAGAAATAAAAGAGCGCCCCTGGGGGATTATGCGCATAGCGAAGTTGAGATGCCCGGGTAAAGATAGAAGCTGACGCTTGGAAAGGGTCGAGGAAGACGGATGAGCTTGAGAAATCTCATGAATCCAAGATAGCTTATCGGCTGGCAGCGAAGCTACCATTTCTTTGGAATCTAATGTGATACCCAGGAATTCCAACCTTTGTGTCGGACCGACAGTTTTCTCTTCGGAGAGGGGAACACCGACATGATTGAAAAGAGCTTTCAGTTCGGAGAGGGAGCGGGAAGAGCGAGAGGGAGGATCGATAAGGAGAAAGTCATCGAGAAGATGGAGAACGAAGGGAAGTTTGACAACATTCAGAAGGATCCAGCATAATACTTCGGATAATGAATTGAAGAGACCGGGGCTGCTTCTGCAACCAAAAGTTAAACGCACGAAAAAATAGAACTTAGCGTCCCATTTAGCACCCAGCAGGTGCCATTGGGAGGGGTGAACTGGCATGATCTTGAAAGCGTCAGTGATGTCGGCTTTTGCCAGCCCCGCGCCCGGACCGGCCGGTTTTATCAGTGACAGCGTGATCTATAGAGGCGTAATGAAGAGAGAAGGGCGGTTTTGGAATAAGGCTATTAATGCTGAGGTGGGGACCGGAATGAGGCGCCGATAAGTCTAGAATTAGCCGTTTTTTTCCCTGAATATTTGCGAACTGCGATTCCAAGAGGGTTAACGCGAAAGTGGGAAAAGGGGGGAGAAGCACAGGGGCCGATGACATAACCCTTAGACACTTCTTTCTGCAATAATTGTGAGACAGCGTTTGGATCGTTTAACGCTGACTGAAGATTAGGGATGACCAGAGAAGAAGCAGGAAGTTGGGGTAAGCCTATGAAAAATCCCTGAGTGAGACCAGTGATAAGAAAATCAACGAACGAACGATCGGGGTGGTGGGTCAAAAAAGAAGTTAATACGGGGACATGGATGGGGGGTGGAGAGAAAGCAAGAAACTAATTCCTGGAGCCTCGACGGCTCTTGCCGGGAAAGGGAGGGAGGAGTGAGCTGAGGTCTGAGGAAGGGCCGGGAGCTTCCGGAGCGGAACTGAGAGCTTGGCGAAGAGGGGTAGGATCCGGCGCTGAAGCAGAGGAGGGCCCGGGAAGACATCCGGCCAACTGAGAGGAGGAGGGGCGGCCCTTACGATGCTTAGCGGGAGGAGCGGAGGACTTGCAGGTTCTCTTCCCGCTGACTGGAGGAGGAGGAAGAGGAGTAGACGGTGGCAAAGGAGACGGAGAGGAGTCATTGAGTGGGAGGAGAGCCGCTAATGAAGCCACTTGAGGAGATCGAAGGCCTGGGGTAAGGGAGATTCCCGTAGATTTAAGGAAGGAAGCAGGAGACAGGCGACCTGAGCGCATAGCCAGACGAGAGCTGCGCCTGACCGGAGAGAGGGGAAGGGTATCCGGATCCCCGCGGGGGGCGACCGGAGAACGAAGAGGGACATCGGACTCAAAGTCAGATATTGAGATGCGTACCAGTTGAGCACAGCTGGAGAGCGGCTGCCGGCGTGGGTGTGGATCCTTAAATGCGGCGCTTGATTGAAGATTGAACACGCCGGGTCCAGGTCCAGCGCTGAGGTTGGAGGCGGAGAGTATGACGCAGCGATTGGGTGGAGCAGGTGAGGCAGAAGTTTTCCAGCGCTAAGCTCCATGTTTTCACGCGTCTTGGTAACGTAATTATCAAAAAGATTTGTGGAGCTCCCAATAGAAACTTAGCTTGATAGCGACCTTGGATAGTCCAGTTCAAGAACCAAACGTTTATTCCATGATGTTCGTATTTGTGTGAAACGGAGTCTTAACTTTAAATGAGTTGATTCTCGTGGCGTGTTTGAAAACGTTTAACAATAATTAAAACTTTTCAATGTTTGACATTATGTAGCAAAATGATAATTTATGTGATTAAAACATTTTTACAACAGCTTATAAGTCATGTGAAACTTTTCCAGTTATCATGTGAAAGCACAGAATCAGCCCAGTACTGGTCACATTCTCATTTGAGAAAAAATTATGTTGTATATAAATTAAAATTTTAGTTATTGTAATTATGCCTAAAAGGAATTAATAAAAGTGTCATGAATATGTGTGTATGTATTCCTTCTTAAATAGGGCTGCACCGATTGCAGTTTTCTGGCTGTTCCCCGATTACAGATCTTTTAAAAAGTCTGGCCTTCCTACTGGCAGTGGCCAATACCATTTTTTTTTATCTGAAATGTTACTAAATATAGTAAGAGAGTTGCTGAGTTGGCAACAGACTACTGTTAACAGCAAACGTACAGACATGACCTGGTGAGCTGGTCTGTCCGTCAAATCTCTTACTGTAGAACAGAAGAGGACAGCAGCTGATTTTTAAACCTTTGATGTAAATAAGGTAAATAAGATCTGAGGATAAGATTGGCTTCACAGATTCGGCCAATCTCCAATCCCTCAAAATTGAAATAAGCAGGCCGATAAAACATGTCTATGTTATACGTGCATATAGAGTATAATGTAAACAGCACTATTAGAGATGCAATAAGTTTATAGCAGGTGTGCGAATGATCTAATTGCCTGACTGTTGTTGGCAGCAATCCACATGACTAAGAGAAATAAGAGGCACACATCCAGACGTGTCTTATGTTTGCCTAAGACTATTTGGATGATCTAGAGGAGTCATGGCATAAAGTTATGTGGTCAGATGAGACCAAAATAGAACTTTTTGATTGTAATTCCACTTGTGTTTGGAGGACAAAGTTGGAGGTGTTCCAAAAACACCAACCCTACAGTGAAGTATGGGGGTGGAAGCATCATGCTTTGGGGGTGTTTTTCTGCACATGGGACAGATCGACTGCACTGTATTAAGGAGTGGATGATCAGGACCATTTATTGCAAGATTTTGGGGAACAACCTCTTTCCCTCATTTAGAGCCTTGAAGATGGGTCGTGGCTAGATCTTCCAACATGACAATGACCTGAAGCACACAGCCAGGATTACCAAGGAGTGGCTCCATAAGAAGCATATCAAGGTTCTGGAGTGGCCTAGTCCGTTTCCAGACCTGAACCCCACAGAAAATCTATGGAGGAGCTCAGACTCAGTGTTTTTCAGCAACAGCCAGAAACCTGGCTGATCTTGTCATGAATTGGTGAGTGAGAGGTGGTGAGGTTGAACGCAGGAACCCAGGTTGTGAAGAAAATGATGAATTTAATGGTGAAAGCTCAAAACTGTCCAGCACAGGTGGCACGGCAGAGAGTATAGCACACAGCTAATTACTGGTAGCAACTGATGCACAGGACTGAAAACGAGAGCTAACGCTATCCAGGACTTCGCAGTTCTACCGGAGAGTATAGACAAAAGACAACAACTGACATAAGACGAGGACCCGACAAGAGACAAAGACAACAGGTGGGCTTAAATACACAGGGAGGGTAATCAGGTAACTAGACACACCTGTGAAGCAATCAACAGGGAAGACAGGACAGGAACAGGACTAAAAACAGAAAACCTCAAAAATAACTACACAGAAAACACAGAACATAACAGATCTAGAGAAGATCTGTGTGGAGGAATGGGCCAGAATTCCTGCTGCAGTGCAAACCTGGTGAAAAACTACAGGAAACAGTTAGCCTCTGTACCTGCAAACAAAGGCTGCTGTACCCAATGTTAACATTGATTTTCACAGGTGTTCAAATACTTATTTGCAGCAGTAACACACAAGTTATTCAGTAATTATTTTGAAAAATCATACATTGTGATTTCCGGATGTTTTTTGTTGTATGTCTCTCATAGTGGGCATGCACCTAAGATGAAAATTTTAAACCCCTCCATGATTTCTAAGTGGGAGAACTTGCAAAGTTGTAGGGTGTTAAAATACTTATTTTCCTCACTGTATTATTAACATCTCAGTTGTGAGAGTCACACGGGACCCCGAAGAGGATGGCAGCACACTCGGAGAGCTACAGAAACCAACAGTTTTTTCTCACATTTATTTGAAATATATACCTTTCAGTTTACCCGGATATAAATACATCTGACACGGTAAATCCAAAAAATCTTTCGAAGAGGACAGATATTAATAATTTATTGATGAAATGTCAAGTAACAGCAAAGCTAACTTTTTCAAAGGTCCAGCAACAAGGAGCAAGCTAGCAGCGAAGACCAGCCCCACCCCTGAAAGCACTAATGCTAACCCGTTGACGGACTTAAGCTCCACTGAAGAGAAACATACCGACTCCAACTTCATGGAAGAAATATGGAAAATGAGTGCAACGAACGCTACAAGTTGTGGCAGCAGATGTCGTCTCAATCAAATAAACAACTAAAGAGTTTTAAGACTCCCTAAAAACATATTCTAATAACTTTGTGCGAAGTTGAATAGCGAGTGTCTGATATTGAAGATGCAAGTGTTCAGATGGAGAAATGTGTGGAGATATGTGACAAGAAACTGGTGACTCTTTGGGAACGAGTCGAGAACTTGGAGAACCGGAGTCAGAGGAACAACGCGAGAATGGTGGGACTGAAAGAAGACAAAGACAAAAGAGGAAATGTGCATCAGTATGTGGAGAGGACCATTGCTCAAGAGTTTGGCCTCGTGGGCAGTGAGTTCAAAGTGGACCGGGCCCATCGCTCACTGGCACCCAAGCCAGATGTCAATAAACCACCCCAAACCATCCTGATACGGTTTTTGCGCTCATCAGCTCAGGACAAGGTGCTGCAGATGGCCAAAGAAAAGCGTGGGTTGAAGTGGGAAGGCTGCCAATTATCTTTCTTTGAGGACCTGTCGAAGGAGCTTGTGGAAGAGCGGACAGATTTAAACACTATAAAGAAACGCCTCCAGGAAATGGAGGTGTACGGAGATCTCCAGGGCACATGGGAATTTTTTTTCTTTTGTGTTCCCTTGCAAAACTTTTACAGCTTGAGTTCACCAGTCTGACGGCTGAAGGGAAGAAACCATTTCTCAGCCTGGTGGTCTTGCTCTGGATGCTCCTCAGCCTCCTGCCTGAGGGGTGCAGCTGGAAAAGCACACAGTCTTTTCCAGCTGCACCTAATTGAACTTCATTTCATTAATTACACTGGGTTGCAAAAATACTTTTTGGGAGTTATCTGTTTTTTAAATGAAACAGATAATTTCAATACTTAGAACATAATTCTCTTTTTTTAACATAATGCATAATTTGATGAATGAACAGCCCCTGAGCAATTTAGTTGAATAGCCCTGTGGGGAGAGAGCAGATGGCAGGCTGAAGAGAGGGAGAGAGAGAAAAGGGGGAGAGGGAGAGTACACAACAGGGGAACTAAGAAAATTTATCTAACAGTTACAGATAGATGCAAGGAATAAATAAAATAATAAACTACAATCACTAAGAAAGGACTGAACAAAAGTAAAATGGAAGCAAGGCTTATCTAATCACAATAAGAGACTAAACAATTCAGAAATAATAACCAAACCTCAAAAAAACTCAAACCACCCATGGCCCTGACAGTTGTCCCCTTCCACAACTTGCGTCTTGATCATTAAAGCTGGTTCCTCCCAGGAACCATCTGCTTTTAAGTCATAATTTTGAGAAAAAGGACAGAGAAAAATAGCTTAAAATTCTGAGATTAGAGTCACGATTTGTTTTTTCAGTGGCTGTAATCCTCTTTGGTATTGGGTTACAGTGACACAGATCTATTTATTCACAAAACACAGTAACTTCCTCTGAAAAGTTTGAGCACAAACATAATTCCATCTACATTACCCAACTTAAAAAAGTTGCACTGGGTTTATTGTCAAATTACTGTTATTCAAGTTCAAGCTCAGACATGCAGTTACATTCTTAGTCACTAGGTATCACTGTTGGCTCCAAAACGTGAGCGTTAACTAGAGAAGTTTTGAAAGAGAATTGTAACATAAGGCATTGACAACATTGGGCATTATGCCAATAGAAAGTCATTAATTAACTTCACAGCAAAAGAGTATTAAATTATGAATTAAAATCTATTATTTTTATAATGAATGATGACAAAATTTACCTTTGAAATGGTATACAATAAAGGCTCATGGTTAAAATAAGCATCATGCTAATTTGAGTTGCAATGAAAAAAACTACTAGCTAAATTATATATTCAACACACACTTCCCAATTATAGTTGCAAGCTTTCATATACTTTTTTTGTCTGTCTAATTGTATTTGTGCCTAAAGCAGGAAGAAGATGAATGGATCTCTGGATCATCCAGATCAACCAGATATTGATGCTATTAAGATGTTTGTGGGACAGATCCCACGGTCATGGTCTGAAGAGCAGCTTCGTGAGCTGTTTGAACCCTTTGGATCAGTCTACGAGATTAATGTCTTACGAGACCGGAGCCAAAACCCACCACAGAGCAAAGGTCACCATGCAACCATTTACAATCATGCATGCAACACACTCATAAAATCAATGTTTTGTGTAAACACACTGAATCTTTTAACAGGATTTCCTTCTGGTTGGTTGACTGTCAATTCAAGTGAAACATTTTAAAACCCATAAACCCAAATTCTTAGAATTGTCATTACTGCCTTTAACAAAGAAATATGAGAACAATAACCACAAAAGCTAAATCTTCTGCATATCAATTATGACAAATTAGATAAATAAGAGCAGCTGCCTCAGGAGAATTCAAATCCAAAAGTGTTTTATTGATCCCAAAGGGAAATGTTGTTTTAACTCATACAAATTCAAATTCTTCAGAGTTATTGTAGAGGGGATGGCTGTATTTGAAGAAGCCTCTAACTGCAGACGTTCTGTTTTTCTAAGACAGTCTCATGAAGAGGATGGTCAGGGTTGTTCATAATTTTCTTGATTTTATGTAAAATCCTTCTTTGACTCACCATCAACAGCCCCAGAACTGAACCAGCCTCCTTTATCAGTTGTTGTTTTTAGATCCCAGCTCTGATTCTGCTTCCTCAACATATGACAGCAGAAAAGATGACACTCTCAACAACAGGTTTATAGCAGCTCTGCAGCATCTTGCTGCAAACCTTAAATGATCTTAGCTTCCTCAAGAAGTACAAGTACACCCATATTTATTTATTTATTTATTTATTTATTTATTTATTTATTTATTTATTTATTTAAGGGCTCTTAAGTTTTGCTTGATAGACAAAAAGTGCCTTTTGAAAACATCTTTAAGTAAATACTAAAATACATTTTATTATGCACACATTCATGTGTTGAAATTTTTGTTTAATCTGTCATTCAAAAGAAAATTCACATTTTATTCATCAGTCAATCTTACACATCAAGACTGATTCTGGGACTTGTTTTAACACTTTTTTTATTTTTTGGCAGGTTGTTGTTTTGTAACATATTATACTCG
The DNA here is from genome assembly GCF_000485575.1 of Poecilia formosa. NCBI lineage: Eukaryota > Metazoa > Chordata > Actinopteri > Cyprinodontiformes > Poeciliidae > Poecilia > Poecilia formosa. Next base: position 9,223 of record NW_006800563.1, on the reverse strand, counting down.
TAAATCAGCCTTGGAAGCACAGAATTCTCTACACAACTTGAAGATCCTGCCTGGGGTACGTGATAGCCTATTTATTTGCTCTAAATGTAAACTGCTCAAAAAATGCAGTTTATTTTAACGCTTTTATCAATTTATTAATATAACATAGTAATAGCACAGTTGAAAGTCGATTGGAGCAAGGGCGCATCTAAAGTTGCAGGATATTTCTGTTGAATTTTATGAAGTAGGTTGAAAAGCTCTGGTTGCAGTTCAAGGTTAAGTCAAATGTGGATTTCAAAAGTTGGACACCACCCACAAATCAAAAAATCAGTAAAAAATCAAGAGAAGCAGGCTTTTCTTGGAGACATTTTATATTTTGTAGGTTTTTGGTGGTTCCTACCATTTCTAAATGTAAAATGAAGGGGTAGATCTTTTAGTTATTAGCCTGCCCTCAGTTTTAGTCCATGAGCCAGACACCGTGAGATTAGGCTTAAAACTCTCATATTTGATAAAGCATACAGTTAGACTGTCTTAGATTATCCTGAGCTATTTCTGTAGCTATGCTGATTGGAAATGATTGGAGGGGCTGATGTACCAAAAGATTTCCTTTCCCAGTCTAACATAAGTATTCAATGAATGGTCAGAAAGTGAATATAACTCCAAAATAATAACATTCTTTGTGCAGCAAAATAACATGAAAAGTTAAATTAGCTAAAAGGTAAATATCTGTTCACTAACTTACAATATGTACGTTATTTAACTGTTATGTCAGTGTCAACAGCTAACTCTGAGTATACTCAAAACAGAAAAATGCTGAGCCGATCTGACTGCCTGTAAGTTTAACTCTGAGCAAACAATAGGCTAAATTCTATCAAAGCATGTTGTTTTAATGACCATTTTAAACTGAATCTTGCTCTCTCCTGCCTCACCACCCTCAACTGTGCTGGAACTGGAAGATGTACATCCTGCTCTCTTTCAGTCTGTCATATAGTTATATACTTCAGCCAAAAATAATTGGAAATGTTAGATTAGTTGCAATCACCAGTATCATGCACGAAATGTAAAGAATATTTAAATATTACACGTCGCAGTACAGATCATTATCATTCCTACATTCCTCAGAACTTGAGGGAACTGCATCACAGTAAAGAATATTGAGCATCTCTATCACCATAACATCTTCCTCATCTTCTAAAAATATTGTAAGATACTCATCCATGATTTCCCCTATAAACTTGCTAAGCCCAGTGGTAAGGGCAACAGGGCAGTCCACTAGCAGCCCACCAATTTGGTGTTAAAGGTCCAGTATCCAGTAAAATTGACTTTTTACATCATGTTATGATGTTATTCCCTCATCAAAAACATACCTGGAATGTTGCCTTGATTCTTTGTCTGAGGAATTCTCCCATGGTGTCTATTGAGCTGTGCTAAATGCTTGATTGGACCTAGCACCACCATCTAGACGCCTAATTCATGTTTCGATGCATCTACCTGTAGTGTCACTTCTTTTCTCGGCTCAAAGTAGACAACTGGCCCTGGTTCAGCTGTTATTGTCTCTTTCAATTGTTTAAATTCTTTTCTTTGTGTTTCATCCCATTTGAACTGTGTATGTCAAAGAAGTTGTCTGAGGAACGTGCTCACCCTGGCAAGTTTTGGTACAAACTTTGCAAGATAATTCGCCATGCCGAGGACTTTTTCCAGTTCTGCTTCATTTTCTGGCAGTGGCATGTCACAGATTGCTTTCAAAGTCCATTTGTTGTGTCTCCAATGTAATTGATTTTGCTGACACAAATGAAACACTTGTCTTGGTTGAGCTTTTCTTCTAGTTCACTTGAGCTAGAGAGGTTCCGTTTGTGCTCCTCTTTAATTTCCCTAACATAGATTCTAGGCTATGGAAGTAAATATGTGTCACAAGAATTTAAATTAAAAATGACCCTGAAATTTTAATGTTGTATATTAGTGCTTACTTTTTCAGTGTTAAAATATATTTGGAATATATTTTTAATGTAAAAAAAAGTTGTCATTATCTCTGCATTCAGGGTGTCTCCCTGAAAACTTGTTAAGCCCGGTGGTCGGGGCACTGAGGCGGTCCACCGGGGTTTTGTATTAAAAGATGTTAAGTTAACAAGAAACGTAAAATATTACTGAGTAATTATGTTACTGGAAGACATCGCAGACAATACTTACACCCACAATTATAGTTTTAAAAACAACAAATAATAAAAATACAATTAAAATAAATATCAGTTATTTGCACTTCTGTTAAATCCAAGTTAAGTCATCGGGTAGTGGATCTAAAACCACGATTTAATACATTTAAAACCGGCTCAAGGCATAAATGAACTAAGAGAATATCAGTGCTGCTAAATTTGATTTAATGGTTTCAGCATAGATAAATTAAAAGATTTTAAATTGTTTAAGATTTAAATTTAAGATTTTAAGGAGCTGGCAAGTTTACTTTGTAAAAGTTCAAAACACAATCTTCATAGATTGTTTTACCATAGCAACAAGCTGATGCTCTCAGTTTAATATTTGAGTTGTAGCTGTTCATTAATGCATCTAAACTACAATTACATTTGACTGCTTGGTCAAGTAAACAAGGCGTCTTTTCCCAGATTTCACTAAATCCATGGTGAAACGCTGTTAGTGGTGCTGATGTTCTTAACATCAACAGGGACCCCTAAATCAAATTCTGCTCCAGGGCTCATACAGCCTTGGACCAGCCCTGCATGATGAGTTAAATCCGCTGCACTGCGGGTCTCTGCTGTTGGATGTAGTGGGACAAACGGGAAAATTAAATTAATGTGGCTTTCGTAGCTCTTCCATTTCGTGTCTTTTAAGTTTTTAATAAGCACCAAAGAGACTATTTTGGTTGCCCAAGCTTCATGAGACGAGATGCTTGCAGTCTGGCATATTAAAAAATAAAAAATATTTTTTTGCTTTTCAATAAAAACAAAAACACACAACACTTACCCTGTCGGGGGGCACAGAAAGCATGGCGGCCCGTCAGGCCTATAATTCACTGGGGGAAACCCTGTTCATGGTTAAAAGTTTGTCATTTTCACTTCAAGCACAAAATTGACATTATTATTTCAAAATAATCACATTTTAATAGCTGTTTTTGTTGTTCAGTCTAACTTTTCAGGGTTAAAAATTTGTATATAAAAATTTCAAGTTTTCAAAATTCAAAAGCGATATTTTCAGTCTTCTCAGATTCAACTGGCTCAATACTGCCGTATGAAATTCAGGATGTGAAAATTCAGTGTAAAAAAGGGAAGGTTACTTCAGGTCACGGACATGGATCCCAGATCCAACAGTCAGCCTATCCAGTTACTCTTTGTTAGTTATGTGTTTCATAGTCACGTGATGTGACGCTTCAAACTTGTGTGGTGGGCCTTACATTGAATGAAAACTATCACCAAGGTGGTTTTGGAAAAGGAGCTGATGACTCTTCCGGAAGCCACCTATGATTGTGGTAGCAAGAAGACAGAAAAGTTTGGAACTGAACTTTTCATTATTTATGAAAAAAAAGTCAGAATTTGGCATTCATGAATTTAGAAAGAAGTGATTGGAATAGTGTGGACTATAGTGAAGAGGAAGAGATGGGTGGTCAAAATGAAGGGATAGTGGGTAAAGGTGGGAAAGGGTGAAGCAGAGACCTAAGAAAGAGGAAAAAAAGACAAGTGAGAAAAGTACAGAAGGAACTGAAATTGAAGGTATTAAGGAAAGACCAAAAGAATCTAAAAATCCAGCTATGAATGTTATCGTAAGATTTGATGAAGAAGGAGAAAAGAAGATTGATCCATTTACGTCAACACACAGCAAATTAAAAAGTGTTAGATTTCCAGTGTAAGTGTTGTATGTTAAAAGACAGTGTTAATTCAACACTTGTTTAGTCTAATTCAACAACATGAGTGTAAGTTTCCCTAAAGAGTTTGTTATTCCAAAGAGTTAAATAAAAGTAATCCTGTCCAGTGTTGATTACTAAATTAATACCAACTCTAACTCAATCTGGTGTTGATTTAGAAATCCACATCATACAGTTCCTCCCACAATTGTAATAGATTTGTGACATCACTTCAGGGAAGGAGCTATAGGTAGGCTGGGGGTGCAGCAAGACCCTGACCCAGGACTAGAGGGGGCCCAGGTGGGAGGCAGAACATGATCCAATTATTTTTTAAATCACATCTGACAAGAACCATACAAGTAGGGCCCTCTCCTATCACAAACTGTGTATGATATCCCAGTAGTTTATGTAGTAGGGTTGCCCCATTGTTGACTCATGGTTGCTAAAAACCTTACCAGACTGACTGATTGTAGTGACATAGTGGGTGTAAAATATTGAATAAAATGTTGTGCTACATGACTGGCTTTATTTTCACTCTTTATGACACAAAACTACAAATGAATCGTCCTTATTGTCTCCAGGTGCATTCTGGGTAAAGCTCGTTACCAACGTCATCATCAGTCACTTGGCAACAAATGGGAAACTAGCCAGAGCATTTCTACGGATTAGTTAACATGTTATGAATGTGTTGTTTCATCATTAGTGACCAGTAGCCTGATGTTTCTGTTCTTCTCTTGGTTTGTTGTACTTCATGTCAGATGGATTTCAGAATGACAGAGTCGTTCTCTGTGGTGATGAAACTTGTTAGCTCCGCTGTTGCGGGCATGTCCATGTTGTAAGGTTAAAGTATCATTAGCTTTATTATTTGGGCCCGTGTTTTGTCAGATACACTGTCAGGATAGCATACATGCAGTCAGTACGCATGCCCGCGCATGCGCATTAAGAAGTCCGACCGTCAGTGGAGTTGTCAGTTCAGCATACGCAATAAGCTATGACGAAAATAAGTCATTAAATTGTTTATAATATGATATAATATGATAACTAGATAGATATACATGCGTTGTCGTGGTTTCAAAGTGTATTTAAAGCAGGTCTGGCTGCAGCTGCAGTCAACTACAACACACGCCCGTGTAAAACTCATTAACCTACTTACCCGCCATACAGCTGTTAATAACAAAGTGTATGATGATCTACGTCATGATTCTATGTTGCTGGTTAAATAAAATCATATGGTAATAACAACGTGTACATGTCTGAGCTAAGCGTCTGACTATCTGACAACATATGCTGATCTGACAGAACAGTCATTAGCCCCGGCCCCCGGCCGACGCCGTATTGTTCCGCTACTGCGTCACATGTTTGCCTGGAGCTTATTATAACAAGGTAAGTTTCATGTTAAAATGATCATGTTTTTGACTATTTTTTATGGAGGCATTAATTTTCTGTTTACACAAGAGTATCAATTCATATACACAGTCCGCTTAACGTACATTTATTTGTTTGGATATTACGGTATATACGACTATTTATTATCTTAACCGAACATTGAAACTGTCAGGAAAATCTGGAGGCCATTTGAGTTAACATTATTTAGCTGTGGAGGTCGTTTTCTTTAAGTTTTTGGCTGTAAACTGCAAAATGGGGGAGTGGCTGTGCTGGACCATTGGCTTATCTATGCCACAGGCATCAAACTCCAGTCTTGGAAGGCCACTGTCCTGCAACATTTAGATGTGCC
>NW_006800563.1:0-3256 GCF_000485575.1 Poecilia formosa | reverse complement strand
TGTTCACACTTCTTTTTAAAATATTTATTTATTATCCTAATGTTTCTGCTATATTTCCTGTTTTTCCTTACAGGCTGGAAAAAAAACAGGCATTCTTCTGTTTGTTCATGTTCTCCTTCCTACATCCAAGGGCCACAAGAAAAATGCCAAAACAGCTCATGTCAAACTGTGGACCATGTTGTCAGATATGTGCAGGTATGTGTTACTGTAATGATCCTAGGTCTTTGTAGAAGCACTTTCCTATTGGCTTCGTTTGCTATTTGAATGTAGCTGTGCTCTATATAGTTAATTTTTATTATTTGTCTTCTTAGCATTTTGCCAAAGATGGGAGCTAGTGTTGAAGCCTTCCTCGTTAGTGTGGAACCAGGACAGCCCTTCCTCCTGCATGTTGGTGAAAACAAGAGTAGCACCAAAGACACTTAACCATCAGTGATCACAAGACCATCCATGGCCTCTTTCAATGAACTTTAAAAGCACACTTCACCTTCAGTGCAAAGTACCATGAATAAATGACCTTTGTTGTATATTGCTGTCAGTGCTGTTTGATGTTTTGAAATAAAAGTAGATTACATACCGCAACTGGTGCTGGTGTCTTTGTAGATTCAAGTGGCATCTAATGTCTTTTAAAATGAATATGGGGATTATTCATGGCCAGTAGTTTCTGGGAAAAAAAAGCTTTTTATTTGGTAGTAAATTGACAAAAAAAAGTGGGTAATGAGAGAAGGGGAAGACCGGGATGCAAACCCACAACAGCCACATTGAAAACTAGAGCCTCCATATGTGGGTTGTGCTTAACCCCTGCACCACCACAGCATACCCTGCCAGTAGTATTTTTAAAACTCAGATTTCTATGTTAATATATACTTTACACCGTTCTGTGTTAGATTAACACATTCATAGTAACGTTTGACTAAATACACTAGTGTTGAGTAAATCAACACTGATGTGTGTTTAATTTCAACTACTGTGAGTGTTGATTCAACTATATCACGAATAACACTTTCAAAAGTGTAATTTCTGCACCTTCCAGAGTGGACCAATATGGACACTTTCAACGTGTTGAATTCAACTTTGTAGGAGTTGATGGAACACTTCCAAATGTGCTGTGCAAAAGCACTTAAAGCGCAAGTTGCAGAAATTACACATGCTAAGATATTTAGAGACTGACATCTTCTGATTGGATGTAATATGGAAGTTCAGGTGGGAAAAGTGAACAAATTTGGATGGGTGTGTAAAGTCAAAGTTAGAACAGTTGTAACAGAAGGTGAAAAAAGAAATAATGGAAGAAAAGGAATTATTACAGGAGTGTAAATATGAAACAATTGGTTGAGAACTTGCGCTTTTAAAGCAAAGAAATGGACGTAAAAGGTCCATGAAGACTGACAAAAAGGTTCAGAGAAAGTTTAAACAGAAACAGAAAAGTTTGAAACAAAATAAGTGACAAATGAGGTTTTCTTTGGCTTGATAAGATTTAGAGTTAGGTAAATTTGTGCCTAAACCAGTGAGATGTTTCAACTGTCAGGAATTTGGCCAAGTTGCAAAAAAATATGTAAAGGAAAAAGAAGATGTGCTTGATGTTCTGGAGATCATGAATATGGAAAATGTGGAGTTGGAGTAAAACCAAAGTGCTGCAGTTGTTTAGGAGAGCACAGTGCTGCTTTTTTGAGATGTGAAGTGATGAAACGACAAACAATTGTACAGAAAACAAAGGTAGTGCAGAAAGTAACATATGCAGAAGCATGATTTCTGTGACACAATTGGTAGCAGTACAAAATAGGGGAAGAGAATGGAGTTATCCAATACTTAATAAAAACAATAGTAGCAGTAATTGATAGGGAAAAGGCTGGTGTTTTAGTAAGCATGTTTGTGGAAATACATAGTGGGAAAAATGTACCAGTTAATGAAATACAGGGAAGAGAGAAAACTAAAGAAGAACTGTTGAAGTTTTAAGAAGGAAAGAGATTTGATGACGTAACCCTTCTTTATTGGAGAACTGAAAAGAGCTTTGGGTAGAACTAGGAATAGTGCTCCATGTGAAGATGAAGTCTTCACATGGAGCACCACTGTGTGTGGTTCTTCACATTCTAGCCAGGAGACGCTGGGCCCTAACAGATCCTGAATGCGCTACTTCTGGTGTGCCTTGGGACAAAGAACAATTAGACGGATCCCTCCACGTAATGTGGAGGGGGCCGTCACACCCCACCTACAAAACACAGGTTCCCCCGAGCCAACAAAATGTAATCAATTAATACATCTATTTTTTTTTCTTTGAAAACAATATTTATAAAAATATATACAAACTTGTTATAAATATTTACATTACCGATCGGAATTGCAGAGGTGATCCATCTCAGACTGATCATCCCAACATCATCTACTCCAACTTCCTGTTTTCAGCAATGGTGCACCTTAGAAGCATTTGAGTTAGGTGAAGTGAAGAGAGTGGAAGAGCGAGACCAGAACTGAGATCAAGCAAAACGGCCGAGTATAAGCGCATGCAAAAGAAAATCACTCTAACCTATCCCTTGACGTACACAATGTCTAAGAAATAGGATTTTCAAAAAGTGCCAGACTTTAAGGGCAACACCCTTAGGAAACTCAGCACATGGCTCCCATTGTCTCACACAAAGCGTGTATTTGAGAAGGTAACCACACGAACTGCCCAATAAGTCACCTGGAGGCAGGAGCAAAACCAGCGCTTCCAGAGAAGAATCAATGCTCTGTTCGACCTTATGTATGGTGCGGAGTGGAAACACAGGACCATCACTGAGAGGCAAAAACAAATGTGCTTTTCCATCTTCTGCCTCTCTGACAGGCACAGACTGAAAGTGCATCTTCACCTTAGCCATGAATGTACCAGGAACTTCAGGCTCATCATGACCGTTCACCAGAGCTAATGGCCTTCTAACAGCAGAGCTGATCGATAGGGCTTTAGCCCACATGTGCGCACCCACTAGTTCATTACCTAAAATCAATGGAGCGCCCTCAAAAGGCAATGCGGGGCACACGGCCAATGTCACCTCCCCACAAAAGAGCTCACAATCCAGATGTAGTCTGTGAAGGGGAACATGCATGACATTTAAACTGATATCCTGCACGGAAACACAACCGCCCAACTCAGAATCCTCGGTCAGAGGCAACACGTCAGCCCCAATAAAAGAGTCGCATGCACCCGTGTCTCGAAGTACAATATTTTTACAGGCACCTTCCTGTCACCATCTACCAGGCACACATAACCAGTGATGACATAGTTACT
>NW_006800562.1:285824-288862 GCF_000485575.1 Poecilia formosa | reverse complement strand
AGAGTGTTCAGCACCCGAGACCGAGACAAGACCGAGACCAAATGCGGTCCAGTCCGAGAGGAGACCATCAAAAAATGGTCTCGAGACGAAGACCGGTCTTGAGTACTACAACACTGCATTTTTGTATTTTAACTTATTTATTGTTCCTTGGTTTACAGTCCTGGGTGATTTTTAAGAGCCTTAACATATTTACCCAGTTAGTTCATTATTAACAAGCAATTAATGGACCATGCCATCCTCAGCCGACATTTCATGCATTGCAAATAACTGCTAAGGATGACTTTCAACTTTGTGTGTTAAACAATAACTGACATGGAGAAAGATTGGGGGCTCAGAGACTGCTGAGTTGCCCCAGAACCAGAACCAAATGAGGAGAAGCAGAATTCAGTTTCTATGCACCACAAATTTGGAACAAACTTCCAGAAAACTGTAAAACAGCTGAAACACTGAGTGCCTTTAAATCTCAACTTAAAACCCACCTGTTTAGAGTTGCTTATAGCTAAATTAGAGTGTGGGTTTTGATGTCTTCAATGTTTTTAATGTTTTTATCTTTACTTTTTATCTATTTATGTAAAAGTGGCGAGTAATTGAGGGTCATTGCGCGCACAGAAAAATCCTGTAAATTCTAGACTCTAACAAGTAAAAATAGTGCACAAAAATCTGTGTAGGACGGCGAAGTCCTAGCGCAAAATTTTGTGAGCACCAGGATGGAGCCTGGTGCTGCAAGGTTGGAGTCCTTGTCCTGTCAGGCGACGGGGCCTGGATAATACCTGTGTTAAACGGACGGCGGAGTCCGGCAACGACAGGCGCTTAAATTCCGTAACAAAAGTATGTTTTTATCTTTTTTTTTTTTTTAAAATTTCTCTTTCTTACTGTTTATTCAATGTCACATGCTGTTTTTATTTTGTTTTTTAATTATGTAAAGCACCTTGAAATGCCTTGCTTCTGAAATGTGCTATGCAAATAAAATTTGATTGATTGTAGTCTAGCTTGTCAATGGGGTTTATGCCACGGACTTCCGTTTTAGCATTTCCGCTTTTTTGCCACATAGAATGCTTCCTGTGCACAGGCAACAGTGTGTGCAGTACTATTAATGATGCCTATATAATTATTCAGACATAATGAAACGCTCCAACAACAACAAAGGATTTAAGCTGGGTGTGTCAAACTTCACAATAACTTCAAAGGTAAATTAATAAATCGTTTGTATTCAGCATAATGCCTCATATGTCTGAAGTAGCTAACAGGGACAAGCTTACAAAGGTGCTATGTAAACGTTAAGTGGTTTGATTAGCTGTGCAGTGTGCTGTGACAAAGTGGTTCAGTTTGTGTTCACCACTTGTCCCTTATTCTTTCTGACTCACTTACTTTCTATATTTGGTTATAATGATTAATTTAAACATTGCAATTTTGCTTCACTTACTATCCCAGGTTTGTTTGTGTTAGCATTATGTTGCAGGGTCCATCTATGTATGTTTAGGTTAAAGTTACTATTTCTGGACTATAAGTTGAATTTTTTTCAAGGTATATTTATTAAGGTATTTGTTTTCCTTTGTACTCACCATCATTTGTCCTTGTAGATCTGCAGCAGGGCAGGAGTATGGGAGGAACCGGCCCAGTACTTCCTGCTTAAATGGCTGGATGATGTCAATGATTACCTTGCTGGGTTCTACCAATTAGAGGGTTTTCTTTTGTGTATTACTTTGTTTGTTTTTCTTTAAAGTAACTTTTGAGTTATCTTGTATTATATAGTTTATTTTGGAGACAACTTCATTATGCAGGAGTTTGTAAATTAGATTTGTAATTTTAGTGTTTCTCTGTTTAGATTTTGTTTGTTTGACCTGTTCCATTGTGGCTGTGTCCAATCAAGCACAGGTGTGATGCCAATTGGATATAAAAACAGTGAGTTTTTGGATGCTCAGGAGGAGAGAAGTCAGTGAAAAGAGTGAATCCAAAGTCATTTGAAGAAATTGAAACTGGTGGCTGGGACTGATTTTCTATTCACCTTCTGACGCTTGTGCCTAAACTACTTTACAGTGCAATCCACATATCTATGCTATATAGATGGATATAGATATACATATATATCTATATAAACATATATAGATCTGTCTATATTGTGCCCAAGCTATTAGTCGAAGCTGAAGTTAGCTCCCGAATGTAGCATCTAATTCGGAAACAAACGATTACACTTAATTTTTCACTATCTTGAGCTTTTTTAATGTGTTGTACTTTAAAAACACCTAGACATTTCAAACTTAACTAGATTATTCTGTACTAACAGCAGAATAAATACAACATTTGTGAAACCTTCCAATTGATTTGTGAAATTTGTAAAATGTCAGTAATAGATTCCAGAACATTTTTTGCATCTGGAAAGCATTAGATCTGAATTATCAAATTGGCATTATTTGTTTTCTTTCTCTCTCTTTTTTATTTTTATTATAGCTGGAGTTGGACAGGAGTTGTTTGGTGGCTTCCTGGAGGGAGAGATTGGCTGAGCTAATGTTGCCAACAACTTTTCTCCTGCTATTAACTTTTTTGCTTTTCTTTATATAGAAAGTATTTCTATCAGTTGCTCTTTTTCCATTTTGTATACAGTATTTGCTGTATTTTTTTTGGTTTTTTTTTTACCTTAATGCTTACCTGGTCAGGTGAGGTGGAAATCTGCAACCTCTTGGTTACTGACAAATGTCAGAACCACATGGGCTGAGCTGGTTACATCAGATCAATCTGAATCTTTATTTCTCATTAAAACGACTTATTGTAATTTGAAGACATTGTTATAAAATTGCATCTTTATTCTGCTGTAACAATGACTGCATTCTTGCAATTAAAAAACCTTGTATCCTGAGCGTAATGCTCCCTTATACAACTCACAGAACAGATGGTTGAAATAAAGGCACTTTTTGAAAATATTTTCTGTGATTTTATTATAGCTGTATATAGCTATACAACCCAAGGTGTAGGTTGTGCAAGGAGGCCTCTGAGACAGTCCAGCACATAACAGCAGGGTGCAAGATGCTGGCAGGGAAAGC
>NW_006800562.1:278497-284979 GCF_000485575.1 Poecilia formosa | reverse complement strand
GATCAGAGCTGGAGCTGCTGTTCTTCAGTCTGTTTCCAGCTTCACCATGTCGGTATTTTGCTATAAAGATGCTACGAGTCAGAGCCCAACATGCTGAAAATGTCCTTTTTTCTGAATGTGAAGGAAAAATATATTGTCTATTACCGTTTTGGATAATTTCTCTTTTATCCTTGGCTGTAGCCTGTGAACCAGGACGTCTCAGAAGTCATTGAGTTCTCCCAGTGTGACCAGCAGACTGAAGCCCTGCCTGTGGCCAGTGTTCCCAGTATAATAAATAAATGTTTTGTTCTTTCACTTTTTGTGTATTTTTAAATATCTCAATCTGAAGTATTATTGTATTAATGTAGCTTATGTAATGAAATAAAAATAATTTACTCTGTAGAATTATTTTCACTCTTTGCTGTCAATAGTAGAATGGACATACTGGAATAAATATTTTTTCTCTGGAAAAAAGTAAGAAAAATATGTAGTTTAATGTTTGACAATGACTGATTTATAAATGAAAAGTCTTTTCTCTATAATGTATAAAAAATAAATACAAGAAAATCATTTGTTTCTTGTCTTGAAACATTAAATGTACATTAAATTATGGAATCATGTAAATTATATGTTCTTTAATTAAACACTGTAAAAGTGTTTGTTCATCAATGTCAATATAAAAATGATTAGAATAATTTCTATCAAATAAAACATTGTGCTCTTTATTCAGAAATGCCCCAAAACAATTAAATAATCACATCAAAAGTTAGAAACTTTGTCTTTAGTCATTTCTTAGATTACCAAAAATATTTGTGTGTGTGAGAAAATGTGTCAGTGACAGGAATTAACTTAAAATACTTTGTAGAAGGGCACTTTGTGAAGTTCGGTCCTTTTACCTGTATTAGCTTACTGGCACATAAGCCACATTCAATATGGCGGACGATGTGAAGTATCTCAGCAATGGGCCGACCCGCTCCATGAGGCGTCTACGTATTTATGTCTGTGGCATATACCCCATTTGCCTGTGACTGCAGTGCGTGAGTCAGACTGTGTTTGACAGCAGGACCATAAGGTTTTTTAAGGACACATTTTTGGTTAATTAGTTAATTAACTGGAGGCTTAGCGATTAGTTTTTGTTAGCATAATTTTAAGGGCATAAAGGGCAGCTGGGAGAGAGGCTCTACTGCAGGAGGTTAGCTGCCAGTCTCCCCTCACCTCTAATGATGTCCACTTAAAGCAATCCCTCCTCCTGGATGAGCATGTTGTCACAGTGGACAGTTTATTGAATTGTTAATTTTACAGAAACCCCTGATACTGAGCATGTAGCTGCAGTGGAAAAGAAGACTACCACAACCTAGTTATGAAAATTTATCTTTAATAAATTTAACACTAAAAACAATTAAATAGACATCATGAAAAGAATTTACAAGCACCACAATTGGTTAAACCAGCTGTTAATGACTTTTTTACGCAGAGGAATCAGAAAACTAATTTTAAAGCCTTCGACATAGAATATTAAGAATAATTACAGCATCTAATAACAAATGTAATCAAACCTGATTGCCCCTGAGGCTAAATAAATAAGTGAATATAAAACCAGAACCCTTTATGAGACAACATAAAGAATAGATATAGGTTACATTTATAAATGAAAATCTCTAATGTGTATGTTAGGGTATGGCCTCCCAGCATCTCTGTCTCCTGTATAGGTCAAAGGTAGAGTAGGCCGGGGATGCCATTGGGAAAGGTTTACACTTGGCTGGCTCCTCTTCTTGTTGTTCAGGTTTCTTTCTGAACAGCTCAGAGGTGATGAAGAAGTTGAGGGAGGGACTCTCTGCTGACTTATAGTAGTGGGAAGGCAGTGGGGCCAATATTAGCTTGGCCTGCAGCACCTGGCTTAGCAACTCATCCTCCTGCACACTGACGCTCACCAGAGAGTTGAAGAGGTGTTGAGAGGGAGAGACATTCACCACTGCAGACAGCAAGAGAACCAAACATCTGAATTCTCAATCCTTTAGTTTCAGGCTTACCCAGGCAGCAAGAATGAGTACAATAGGGTCTCTGAGAAACCCTGTGTGTAAGTTACCTTCAATTGCTCTGGCATCAATCAAAGTCTTGGTCCTTCTTGATTTCAGCAGAGTCTGCTGAAGGGCTTTCTTGGAATTAAACTCCATCTCCTGCAGGACAAGGAACAGGCTCACATGATTATCTGTTCAGCCTTGAACTTCTAGCATATTTGAGAATCAGGACGGATGAAAACGTATGGCAAGAAACTACCAGGGCCCAATTTCAGAAAGCAGGATAAGTGAAAACCCTGAATAAAGGGATTATCAGTCGACGTCATGTTGTGTCAGCACCCATTATTGCATGTCGCCTTCAGAACCCAGGCAAGAATACATTATTTGGTAACACTTTACTTACCTTACGCATAAGACTGACATGACACNTTATGTCTGTGGCATATACCCCATTTGCCTGTGACTGCAGCGCGCGAGTCAGACTGTGTTTGACAGCAGGACCATAAGGTTTTTTAAGGACACATTTTTGGTTAATTAGTTAATTAACTGGAGGCTTAGCGATTAGTTTTTGTTAGCATAATTTTAAGGGCATAAAGGGCAGCTGGGAGAGAGGCTCTACTGCAGGAGGTTAGCTGCCAGTCTCCCCTCACCTCTAATGATGTCCACTTAAAGCAATCCCTCCTCCTGGATGAGCATGTAGTCACAGTGGACAGTTTATTGAATTGTTAATTTTACAGAAACCCCTGATACTGAGCATGTAGCTGCAGTGGAAAAGAAGACTACCAGAACCTAGTTATGAAAATGTATCTTTAGTAAATTTAACACTAAAAACAATTAAATAGACATCATGAAAAGAATTTACAAGCACCACAATTGGTTAAACCAGCTGTTAATGATGACTTTTTTACGCAGAGAAATCAGAAAACTAATTTTAAAGCCTTCGACATAGAATATTAAGAATAATTACAGCATCTAATAACAAATGTAATCAAACCTGATTGCCCCTGAGGCTAATTGCATAAGTGAATATAAAACCAGAACCCTTTATGAGACAACATAAAGAATAGATATAGGTTACATTTATAAATGAAAATTTCTAATGTGTATGTTAGGGTATGGCCTCCCAGCATCTCTGTCTCCTGTATAGGTCAAAGGTAGAGTAGGCCGGGGATGCCATTGGGAAAGGTTTACACTTGGCTGGCTCCTCTTCTTGTTGTTCAGGTTTCTTTCTGAACAGCTCAGAGGTGATGAAGAAGTTGAGGGAGGGACTCTCTGCTGACTTATAGTAGTGGGAAGGCAGTGGGGCCAATATTAGCTTGGCCTGCAGCACCTGGCTTAGCAACTCATCCTCCTGCACACTGACGCTCACCAGAGAGTTGAAGAGGTGTTGAGAGGGAGAGACATTCACCACTGCAGACAGCAAGAGAACCAAACATCTGAATTCTCAATCCTTTAGTTTCAGGCTTACCCAGGCAGCAAGAATGAGTACAATAGGGTCTCTGAGAAACCCTGTGTGTAAGTTACCTTCAATTGCTCTGGCATCAATCAAAGTCTTGGTCCTTCTTGATTTCAGCAGAGTCTGCTGAAGGGCTTTCTTGGAATTAAACTCCATCTCCTGCAGGACAAGGAACAGGCTCACATGATTATCTGTTCAGCCTTGAACTTCTAGCATATTTGAGAATCAGGACGGATGAAAACGTATGGCAAGAAACTACCAGGGCCCAATTTCAGAAAGCAGGATAAGTGAAAACCCTGAATAAAGGGATTATCAGTCGACGTCATGTTGTGTCAGCACCCATTATTGCATGTCGCCTTCAGAACCCAGGCAAGAATACATTATTTGGCAACACTTTACTTACCTTACGCATAAGACTGACATGACACTATCATAAATATGACATAACACCTGTCATGAACATGAAAAAGTCTTTGTCTATATTTATGGCTGTTGTTAACTGTCATTTGATAAATAAAGACACTTTTAATGCCAAGTTGTCACTATTTAAAATGTCTGTGTTATGACACTTTGACATTAAACTAAACAAAATGTCTTTATTATGACAACTCATCTTTAATCATTCCAAAAATTATCTTTGTTATGACAAGGTTACATAAAGATATGTTATGTCATATCTTTATTACGTAACCTAGTTATGACAAGTTGACTTGTCAAATTGTCATAACGAGACAAAGTCCTTGTTATGGCAACTTGACACTAAACAAGAATCATCATCTGTCATAAATATGTCATTACAGTTATTAAAATGTACAATGTTATAGATATTTATGTATCACTACACAAAGATACAAATCGTCATTTGTTATTAGTCTTAACTGTAACAATCATGAGACCATCGTAATTATGTCATTAATGTTTTATCTTACACATTGGACTAGTTACAGACCTCATTAAGCATTATTACACTGTCAAATGCTATAAGACCAGTCATTAATATTAACTCTTACCTCAAGTAAAATGAAACAAGTAGCACTAGTTATAAAGATGTCATTAAGAGTTACTACACAGTGAAATGCCATAATAACAGGAATTAACTTTTACCTCAAGTAAAGTGAAACCAGTAGGACCAGTTATAACAATGTCATTAAGTGCTATGTAAAGTTGACATTGTTTAAAATGTTTTTATGTCAACTTGACAATAACCAAGACAAAAATGTCTAAGTAGTGCATAATGCCATCTCTACCTGTGAGAGGCAGCAGTGCACCAACAGACGTGCAGTGTGTTAGTGAAGAAAAAGTTTTCCATCATGTTGGCTTATCTAGCACAAGTTCTAATGGCCAGACGTCCTGTTTAAAAAGAAGTTGAAGTATGTCACCTACTCCATATTAGATATGCGTCTTATTAACTTTAAATTTTCTTTGAGAAAAAAACACTGACTATGTATCTCTTTCTTTGTAAAGTTAGCTATGAGCAATTCAAGCTAATGCTACCTTGCTGTACATTAATGTAGCTAAAGTTTTTTCTCTCCAATTTTAATTAGCAAATTAAAAGCTACTATATTAGTCAAAGTTACCCTTTATGTGTTTTATTTAGCAACTGAGAAGGATTTCGCTGCAGAAAACAGAAAGGGGCGGTGACAGACCACTGTCATTCTCATACCTTATTTGGAAATGGAACCATTACACTCCGGAAGTGAAGGGGGCGCTATTTCCTTTATTATCTGCGGCCTTCCGTTTTTATTTCCTTTTTAAATCTGATATATTTTCACCTTTAGGAAGGAGTTTCACTCTCAGAATGTATTTGAACTTCTCTCTTTTATTTACTGCAGCGCAGCTC
Organism: Poecilia formosa; assembly: GCF_000485575.1. Classification (NCBI taxonomy): domain Eukaryota; kingdom Metazoa; phylum Chordata; class Actinopteri; order Cyprinodontiformes; family Poeciliidae; genus Poecilia; species Poecilia formosa. Next base: position 279,686 of record NW_006800562.1, on the reverse strand, counting down.
ACAGTTTTTAACAAATTCTGTAGCTTTCGGTGTACTTCTAAATCTGCTCCTTAATCGCATCTTTTCGGGCCTGCTACTGCCTCTAGTGGCGTGGGGGTGGTAACACAACTAATATAGTTGCATTACTAAATCACAATACCCCAACGTCTTTATTATTTACTATTAATTTCGGCATTACTGGCAAAAGATAAAAGATCATTTATCTGTGGCCAGTAAAAGATAAATGATAAATTATCTTATAAAACATATTTTTTCATTTTCTTAAGAATGTAGAGTTAATTAAATAACTATTTTATTCATTATAAATAACATATATCCATCAATCATAGAAGGAACAAAGGAAATAAGGAAACCTGAAAAACAACATGATCAACTATAATAAAAAATACCATTGGCAATGTATACGTAAGAAATTTAATTAAGCAAAAGTCAATAAACAAATAAATTGGGTACAGCAGAATAACAACCCAGGTTGTTACAAGCAGGGTTGTTAAGCAGATATAACAGTGGTCCCCAAACTACGGCCCACGGGCCGGATTCGGCCTGCCTCCACATTTGGTCCGGCCCCGTGAACAATACCTGAGAGCATTTAGATTTTTTTTCATAAATAGTGTTATTTCCTGGATTTTTTTCTGTGAAGAACCCAGAGAGGGTTATTTGATTGTGTTTTCTAGAAAACAATACATTTTTACATTTAGGCACTTCTGCAATCGTCACATTTTTTCTGTTACAAACTGACTCCGGCCCCCCACCAGAGAAGGGAAAAGTTATGTGGCCCTCATAGGAAAAAGTTTGGGGACCCCTGAGCTACAAAGTTAATCATGGTGAAAGCCTTGTCATAAATTCAAACTTGGTGAATCTCTTCAAGACATTCTCATTGTTTTTATAGTGAGTCTTACATATAGGAAAAAATAAGATGAAATTATTTAATCTATCAAGATGGACATTTTCCTTCAACTAATATGATAAATCATATTCATAGAATCACATTATCAACAATTTGTGAATAGAGCAAAACGCTATAAGGTAAATGTTATCATTAGTTTGGTTAAGAATAATTATTGCACTTTCAATAAATAACTTCTAATAGATGTTTTTGTTGCCAGAGGAACACAGTAACACCTTCATGAGCTCAGAGGTTCAAACTGATAAATAATGAGGATGGATGCGCCCTGCTAAAATATTTCTT
>NW_006800562.1:264147-278327 GCF_000485575.1 Poecilia formosa | reverse complement strand
AAAATTAAAACTTTAGTTAAAATGTTGTTTTAACTTGAGTTGAGTTGAAACTCAAGTTAAAATGTTTAGTTTTAACATTTTAATTCAACAACCTCTACCTAACTAGAAGTTGAACACAACCTCAAGTCGGGTAACCCCCAGGTCTTCTTAAAAGGTAGAGTCTCTGAGAACAGTTCTTAAAGATATAGTCAGTGTTTTCAGCAAAGTTGAGCTGACTGTCCAGGAATGATCCAAGGTATTTAAAATTTACCACAGTTTCAACAGGTTGGCCATCAAGTGAAACTGGAATCACTTTCAGTTCTTGAATCACTTTCATTTAATTAGTTCTACTTCCTTAAGAAAATGAAAAGGTATGTTCTTTTGTGAGGGAATTTATCTTTTACTGCTCCAGTAATGCCAGAATTAATAATAAATTAGCAAGACGTTGTGGTATTCTGATTTAGTAATGTAATTAGATTAGTTGTGTTACCACCCCCACACCACTAGAGGCAGTAGCAGGCCCGAAAAGATGCGACTAAGGAGCAGATTTAGAAGTACACCGAAAGCTACAAAATTTGTTAAAAACTGTGAGCTGCGCTAAAGTAAATAAGAGAGAGAAGTTCAAAAACACACTGAGATTGAAAATTCTTCTTTAAAATGGAGATAAATCACAGATTTCAAAAGAAATTAAAAAACGAAAGGCCATGCATAATATAGGAAATAGCACCACCTCCACTTCCGGAGTGCAATAGTCCCATTTCCAAATAAGGTACGAGACTGACAGCGGTCCGTCCCCGCCCCTTTCTGTTTGCTGCAGCGAAGTGTATTTGTAGCAACTGGGCTGAGGTTACATGGTGTTTGTGTTCTTCGATGTGCCAACTTTAACCACATAAAGACTCATTTTAGCCTAGGGAGATATGGTGAGGTGGGGACAAAGGATGCTAATGAGTACCAGCCACAAGAGATAGAAATTAATGTTTGACCAAAGAGAGAAATAATTAATACAGGGGACTGTATGGCAAGACTGTAAACAAACAGACACTATTTTCAAATAAAAGGTAAAATAATATTGTGGCATGGGTTTGTTGGTACTAAGAAATACTAAGAAGAAATATATTTTACAGACCAAAACAGTAAAGAATGTATCACTTATTTATGTTTTTAATTAGATTTTATATATTTATTTCTTCAATATTTTTCATGTAGGGTTAGGTGTTAATGTCATGATGCTTGCTGTAAGTCAGTGGTCCCCAACATTTTTATCACCACAGACCAGTCAAGGCTTGGCAATTTTACTGCAGCCTGGGGGATCAGGGGGGCACATGACACAATTTTCAATTCTTTGCCCTGATTTTCCCCTTATGACAATCTTAGAGCATTCTGAGCTCTAAGATTGTCGCTGCAATATTTGTAACTGATTATCCTGCAATGTGTGGTGTGTTAAGTAGAACGTCGGGACCGCTTCGATCTAAAATCGGGCATATTCAACATGTTGGATTGTCTTGGCCATTTTATCGCAGCCTGTGGGGTTTTCCCTGACTGGGAGCAAGAACGCAACCTGTACCGGTCCGCGGCCCAGGGGTTGGGAACGACTGCTGTAAGTGACTCCATGAGAGGTTAGAGTCCTTGTCAAACGGCGTTTTGACTAAAGTCCAAATGGTTGGAGTCCCAGTTGACGGCGTCTCAACTAAAGTTCTACAGCTTTTTATTTCTCTTTCTCACTGTTTATTACATGCTGTTTTTATTTTAATTATGTAAAGCACTTTGAAATGCCTTGCTGCTAAAATGTGCTATACAAATAAAATTTGACTGATTGATTGATGGATGACACTTTCACTTTGATTCATTAGGATTTGACTAAGAACCAGCTTTATTTTTTGTAATTTCTATTAATCTATAAATCAATAGAAAGGTCTATTGAAAAATGCCATCCATGTTTCTGTCCCATATTTCTATGGCATTAAAAGGATCTGGAACTTTTGCTTTTCCACTGAAAGCACTGGTATGCACAGTAAATGGCACGTGGGTGAAATTTTATGGATGACATGAAGCCTTCAAAACTGCTTTGCCACTTAGAGACCAAGCACCCTGTGTATAAGCAACACACTTTGGGTGTCAGTGTTTCCCATCACTCCCAGATGGGACCGTCTCGTTGCAGAGAAACAAGCTCAGGGCTCCCGTTGATTTATAGTTAATGTGAGTTAAAACTGACCTGCTTCCCTCTCCCTCGTTATTTTATTTTATTATTAAAACTTTTTTCTGGCCTTGTTATCTCGTCATAATGTAGATAAGTCTTAGCAAAATGCTGCATACCTTTTCCTTTCATTTATGGAACTTACATTTAAGTCTAGCAGGGAAATGGGGGTGGGAACTTCCATGGGTGACATCATGCTAACGGGGGTCTATAGTTTAATATAATGTTTGAGCTCATTTAAAAATATTATAATATATATTCTGTACCGTGATATAGCAAAAATATATTGGGATATTAGATTTTCCTCATATCGCCCAGCTCTACCTAAGAAAACATTTGTTTAAAAATTTGGATATCTCTAAACAAAGTAAGTACCAAATACCCTTCTTTCCCACTCCCACAAAAAATTTAATCAATTTCAAAATTATGTATGAAGTTTTCTCTGTAATGTGTTTCTGAAAAATAAATTCAATATAAACCTGTTTTGTGACTCAGATATTGAGACATCAGAACGGTTTTTTTTTTCAATTGCAAATTCATTGAAGTTTTTAGAAAGATTTCATAACTTTATATTGAAATGTTTTCTGCTTTTAAGTTTTGATGTAGTAAAACTTGGTCTTCTGAAAGAGCATGAAGAGTCAAATTATGGTAATAATTAAAATTTTCAATTCAAAAGTACCACTTCCTCAAAATCCCCCCTATTTTTAACAATTTTAAGTGAAATGACCTTCTTTAATGAAGTACCTAAACATTGCAGCAACATAAAAGCACAATCTTTATCCCAAATTGTAGCTGAATTTAAGTTTTTTCACGCTGTTTGTGTCACTATTCTTTTTTTCTTTTTTTTTAAAGTGCTCAGTTTATCATATCAAACATTTTTGTTACTGATGTGTGCCTTATTATAATTTTTTTTTTCTTTTCAATATGGACAAAACAAACATTGCCACATTTCCGCTTTTTAATTCAAAACTTCACATGTAGCGATGAGTTGAAAACCTTGAAGGACACAAGGGTGGAAGTGCAAGCATTTGGACTGGGCCACAGATCAACACGTGACTATAGCTGCTAATCAAACCCCTGACCATATGCCGAGCCAGGTATAACATCTATGGTAAGAAAAAAAGTTCTATATTGCTTTATACCAGCGTTTCTCCACCCTGGTCCTCACCGCCCCCCTGTTCTGCATGTTTTAAGTATTTCCCTTCTGCTACACACCTGGATTGAATCTCTGGGTGATTAACAGGTTTCTGCAGTACCTGATGGTCATGCTGTCATTTGAATCAGCTGTTCTGGAGTAGAGGCTCCTTTAAAATATGCAGAGCAGGGGGGCGGTGAGGACCAGGGTGGAGAAACACTGCTTTATACAAATGAGAAAACAGTGTATGATTTTTTTTCTTCCATTTTATAATTCTGTAGTAGTTTGTGTTGGAATGTCGCATAAAATTCTGATTCAAGTTTCTGGTTGTAAAAAAATGTGGAAAACGTTAAGTACTTGAGAACTTTTAGAATGCACTGTAGCTTTTACTTTACATGGACTACATGAGAAGATCAGCTGCACAAACAGATAAAATAGATCACCTTTGTGAAAACATGGATGAATATGGAGAAAAGTGTGAACCTGAAGTGACAGAAGCTCCACCTTCAGGGCCAGAGTGGAATTCAGCTTTGCATTGTCAAGACAGCCTGGGTCCCAGACAAGTCCTGCAGCAGGAGGCTCCATAGAAAACCTTCCAACTCACCACAGAAAAAGACAGAGGCGTGATTCTGTGGCTGGGAGGAGTCTGACATTTCAAACTCACAGGGATAATTTCTAATCTGATTGATTATCCAATATTTATATTAATAGAGCTCCAAACACAAAAATATTATGCTGTTTTAATGTGAATTTACTGATTAAGCATTTGTTGACAAAAGAAATTAACTTTTGAATGCAACTTTATATATTTATTGATTGACTCATAATGACTATTTTAAAGAGTGAATACTGTTGAAAACTCAAACACTATTTGAAGCAGAACAGTAAAACCAGTTTTCTTTGCAAGTTATGTAGCATATATATAATAAAGCTGTTCAAACTTATAAGTTATATAAAATTATGTATAACTTATTACTAGTTACCATGCTGATGTTTTAAGCTTCCTCTCTGTCCTCTAACATGGTGCTGATGAGAAACAATGCATCGTTCAGGTGTTAGTCTAACAGCCTCTGGCTCTTCAAAACACACCTGTACAAAAATATACACACATACATGGAAAACATACACACAAATTAGGATTATAGTGCTGCCATGCAGCAGTGCATCATGCACACACGCTCACAGGTATACACACGTTGATATAGACAAGCATAAACTTTGTCATTCAACTTCACATTTAAAAAGGTACATATTGAGCAAAATGTAGTTGCAAGGCTCCAATAATAATATAAATATACAGCAAAAATTATCAATATAAATATATAGAATAAAAAGATTAATGGAACTTAGGCTCATGAAATGAGGGTTGAAGATGTTGTGGAATTTTGTTGTTCTTCATTTGAAATTGCTGAACATTTTCCCAGAGGGCAGCAGGGAGAACAAGCCATGGTGAGGGTGGAAGGGGTCTTTTGTAATTGGCCGAGCCCTGGACAGTAAGGCTTTTTGAATTATTCTGAATATCTTGTGCACAGACTTTGATTTTTTTATAAAGATTTATGATTCTGTTTGTATTGTTTACAGACGGTGCAGTCCAGATGATTCTCTTAGCTGTCCTGTCTTGTCCTCACAACTCTCTTCATGCATTTCCAATCAGAAACATTACAAACCCCAAACCAGACAGAGATGCTGCTGGTCATTATGCTCTCTGTTCTACCTTTAGAAAGTGGGGAGGTTTGATATTCAGATCTGACGTAAAAAGTGCAGACGTTGCCAATCTCTCTTCTCCAGACCACAGGTTTGGAGGGGCCAGGTCCAAGTGTCAGTGATCTGTATCCCCAGAAATTGAATGTTCCTGTTCTGCTCCACTGCGGCATCACTGATGAGTTGGGGGTGTGACTGATTTTACCTGAAAGTGACAACTTCTTATGTGTTGTTAACATTCAGGATTAGATTGTATCAAACCAGTCCACCAGATGTCCTCCCTGCAGGAGGACATCAGCTAGGGGTGGGTCATATGCTGTGGCCATTAAACTGTGGTACAAACCACAGCCTAGTGACGTTGTTTGTGCTGAACCTGGCATGGCACTTACACAGCCCTGGGGGGTCAGTACTTTAACAAATTCTTCCTAGAGATTTTGAGCCATCAACTTCACTTTTAGTCAGGATGCAGTTAATGGGTGGGGCATTAAAAGTTATCAAAAAATTTAGTTTTCATATATGCTTAGTGGGTGTGACCAAGCGGCAAACTTGGCATACTTGCTCAAGCAAACAAAACGCTAAAACTTTCACATATAAAGGTCAAGTGGGACCAAACTTGCCATGACTGATCCTGTTTGGATGCCTGACAATCCTCTATCGTCGTATTGTGACGTCATCTAAGCTTCGCCCCTCAGAACAGGAAGTGACTTTTTTTTCTTGGAAAGCTCAGTATAGCATGCCGCTCCAAACAAGAATGAGGAGCACCCAAAGCCGCCCCCTTCCAACAGGAAGTCCCCTGTTTTCCCACTGTTTTTCTTCCTTTTACTCTATGGTTCATGCAGATGTAAACCTATGTTTAATGAAATACAACATCATGATGGTAAGTCCTTCTCTCAACAGTGGCTGCAGCATGTCGGCGTGGCTGAATGGCTAATTCTAATCCTTTGCTGATTGCATACAGTTGTCTCTAAATCATACATGCATCATATGATTTGCACCAAAGTTGATAAGCTTGACCTTTGTTAAACTCTCAAGAGTCCAATAGCATTAAATTGTAATTTGACTACACTGCGCCCCCTAGGTTATTCCAACAGCTGTATCTCCTTACTACATAGGCCGATCTGCACCAGATTTTATGTGCATCATCAAGGAGCACTGCTCAACCCATCGCCTGGTGAACAGGTGCGGGAACTGCGCAAGAGGGTCGATGGTGGCAAGCTGGTGGTTGCTGGAGCTCCCGTGGTCGCCATATGGCCGGAGCAGCGCGAAGCTGCGAGGGCCTCCAACGCTGCTTGCAGCTTTAATGAAGTTTGTGTTTGAAATGTGACAGAAAAATTGAAAAGTTTCATGTGTATGGTTCTTCTTACAGATTTGACCAAAGCATGCCTTCTGTGAGTCTATATACATGCTATCCAGTGATGCATGGGAGTTTTGAAAGTCCAAACTGTCTGCAGTAGGCAATATTATAATTATTTCTTAGAGAACCTTCTCGAAATGAAAGTGTATCTGTTATTCAGTACCACCTTTGTGTTCCTTTTCCTTTCAGTCTGTCCTCGTGGGTGGGGCCTTTGTTGGGGTTGGTCACTGTGTTGACTTTGCTTTAGCTGACAGGGCTTCTGTTGCATATGGTCAGTGTTTGGGGCTGGGCTAAGACTGACCGACAGGTCGAGTTCAGGGCAGTGTGTCACACAGGAGTGAGAAGGGAAGGGGGCAGGGATGGTGTTGGGAGATGGAGAAGGAGAGTCAAAGATGGAGAAACTCATCCTAAAATAAAACACAAGAGATGATTTAGTAGATGATGAGAGGCTGATAGCCCTCTAACAAACAGCAAATAAGTTTGGTTGCTCTCTGTAGATGGAGTGAAAGTGGAGGACACATTACATTACAACAGAGGATAAATGTCAAAGCTCTAGAAAAGACAATTTCATGTAGTTTTACTTTTTGTATTAGGATAACTACTATTGAGGTTGACAGCTCAATAACCCGTAATACGTTATTACACCACCAGAAAGTGGACCGTCATTGGTCCACTATGCAGTGATGGTCAGTGGACCATCTTCTTACAAAGATGTTCAACTTTGTAAGAAGAAGTTGAACATCTTCTTACAACTGTAGTATGTAACTTCAAAAAAAATATATGTTTTTTAAATTAAATCTAAACATTTATTTGAGATACATATTTAATACTATACTTAGTAAACTATTTCAGTATTTATTTCCTGTTTCAAAAAATGAATGACATGTAAAGTGTAACTAACCTGCTTTGCTTTTATACCCCAACTGGGGCTGTGACAAATTTGTACCACTGCAACCAACCAAGAATCGCCAGCAGTGAGACAGTCTTAGGCCAAATAATGCAGAACTAAATGAATTACACCAACATGTCAAAATTCACACAGAATCTTAAGTAACTATTTAGACAGTTTATAAAATAGTTGATTTGGGGTTCAGTTACACTTTCAATAATTATTTGATAAGTTATTTATTTATTGTAACTTTGCACTCTTCAATCTCCTTAGCATTTAGAATAAGAACAAATGTGGCAAATATATTTATTCAGACTCCTTGACTGTGATGACCTCAAATAAATTCCAGTTCTCCAACTGCCTTCAGAAGTCACCTAAATAATAAACACGGCTCATCTGTGTACAATTTAATCTCGGTCTATGTGGAATTGTTCTGTTTCTGGCCTCAGAGGGTTGTTAGAGAATTGACAGAATCATTATAAGACCAAGAGCACAGAACACAGGTCAGGGAGAAAGTTGTGGAGAGGTTTAAAGAACAAAATAGCATTTAAAAAAAACATATTCGATTTTCCATCCACATTACTATTATTTTCTACTTTGTGTAAGTACTTTGCGTACTATTTTGTGTACTTACACAAATTAGAAAGTACTTGCTTACATCAGCCCTTACATTTCAGAAGTATGGGCTGATGATGGCAAAACCATTGCCCTCCATACAGCCCTGTCCCACATAGAACAACAAGATGCTCTTTTTGGACTACTCCTCTGATTTTGTACAATTCCACAGATTATTGTTAACAAAATGCATTCTTTGAATATACTATCAACCTGTGAATGAATCAGAAACTTTCTCACTGATTGTCCTCAGACCACCAGACTTGGGCGTCACTGCTCAGTCCACCCTCAAATTCTGCACTGCTTCACCACAGGGATGTGTGCTCCTCTAAACCTGACTGCATACATGACTGCACACATACTCACTCCTCCAACACCATTATAAAATTTGCCAATGGCACTACTGTCATTGGACTTATTACAAGAGGAGATGAATCCTTATACAGGGATGGAATTCAGATCCTGGCAGAATGGTGTGGAAGTCAAGCTTTTGTTGTATTTAGCTACAACAAAAACCAAATATATGGTGATAAATTTGTGGAAAAATAGAACTGAACCATTTCCTCTCTACTTTTATGTGAAAAGGGTTCAGACCTTCAAGTTCCTTGGTGTTCACATCTCTGAGAACTTCTACTGGTCAGAAAACACAACATCAGTGTTGAAGAAGGCCTGGTGATGCCTGGATCTGCTTCGAAAAAACCATCTGGATCAACAGCTGCTGGTGTCCTTTTATCACACCAATCAAATGAGAGTCGGTTTGGCATATTGCATCACTATATGGTTATTCCAGCTGCTCTGCTGCCGACAGGAAAATTCTGCAGAGGATTATCAGGTCAGCCAAAAAGATCATGGCCTGCCAAATCCCTCCAGCCCAGGAAATTTCCAGCTCAAGAAGACAATACAGAAGTATAAAGTCAGACAATTAGACTGAAAAACAGGGGAGGGGTGTTTCCCCATGGGCTATTCAAACTCCTAACTCAGCTACACATTAAAGCTTTCAGCAGAGCTACTCCATTAATATAGTTGCACTGCTAAAAACGCTGTGCAAGGACAAATCTAATCTAATGAATACTTTCGCGAAGACGACTATTCGGAATCAATCTGTAACCGTAAGAATTAACTTACCGTTAGTGTCTATGACAGTAAAACCCTGGCGCCAATCTCAGAGTCTCAACTGAATAATACTATAAGGAGTTTATTTTTAATTACGTCAGCAAAGTGGCTGTATTAATGACAGCTGCCACTGTTTCTGCTTTGTATGTCAATAAAAGTTCATGTTCACCACTACATCGAACCCAGAATGCGTTACCTTCTTCTTTTCTTCCTCCTCTTCTCATCTTCTTCTTCTTCTTCTTCTTCTTCTTCTTCTTCTTTTGATTTTAACAGCAGCTTGCATCTATTATTGTTGTACTACTGCCATCTGTTGGACCCAATACTTATTCCTCAAATTCTCCTAATGAGCCTGGTATTTAAAAAAAAAAAAAAAAAAACAAAAAACCTTCTTTTTTCTTTCAATACTATTTAACTGATCAACAACATTCTCAAATTTCAATTCCCTATTAAAACCTAATTCATTTTTTAATAATCTTCTTTGATTCACATATTTCCTGCAGCTAATAAAAACATGTTCTATTGTTTCTACAATATCACACCAACTACATAAACCAATAAGATGTTTCCCATCTTAAAAAGAGTTTCATTTAAAAAAAACTGTGACCGGTTCTTATTCTATTTATAATTATCTCCTCCTTCCTGTTTATTCCTCTGATCCTTACTACATTAACAGTATTTTGTATCCTATATATCTTCCATTTATTTCATTATCCCACCTAATTTTCCATATCTTCTTGCCTTCTCTCCAAACTATACTATACTTGGCAAACAAAATTTAGGTACATTACTGCCACCTTCTATATTGGAGTATGGATCAGATGCTTTTACTACTATAATCTAGAAAACTACATCCCCAGATGATCTCTGAAACAACTCCCTTATATATAATTTACTTTTATTCCTACCTAAAGGTCTAATTAACACCTCTCTTTCATGAACATATTTATTACATTCTAAAAATATATGCTGTACTATTTCTAATTTTTCACAATAATTACAACAACCTGTATTATATTTATTAATTATTTTAAGAGTACTATTTAATCCTGTTTATCCAAATCTTATTCTGGATATAAGATCTTCATTTTTTAAATTCTATTACATGTTCTTAATTCCCCAACTTTTTTTGGATACTGTAATAAAACCTAGCATTGCCTCCTCTATTCCATTTTTCTTGCCATTTCTTCTTAATATACATTTTTATAATATTCTTTATCTCATTTTTACATATTTTAATATTTAAATCAACAATTTCCTTTTTTCAAGCACTTTTACCAAAACAATCAGCCACCTCATTTCCTACCACACCAATGTGGGTAGGAATCCATACTAGCTTAACCTGAGATCCATCATTTTTAATCCTGAAAATTGAGTGAATTATATCCAATATAATATCTTGCTTTGATTCTGAATTTACTTCTTGAATACTTATTAATGCACTACTTGAATTTGAACTAATTATAACCTTTTTTGTGCTATCAGGCAATCTGTGGATATTAACCTTTGTGCTGTATTGTGTTTGTCGACGGAGCAGAATAAAAAAAGCACCTGCTAAGATGGAGATGTCTCACATTACTAAATCAGAATACCACAATTTATTATTAATTCTGGTATTACTGGAGCAGTAAAAGATAAATTCCCTCACAAAAGAACATACCTTTTCATTTTCTTAAGGAAGTAGAACTAATTAAATGAGATAAACAAGAACTGAAAGTGATTCCAGTTTCACTTGATGGCCAACCTGTTGAAACTGTGGTAAATTTTAAATACCTTGGATCATTCCTGGACAGTCAGCTCAACTTTGCTGAAAACACTGACTTTATATTTAAGAACTGTTCTCAGAGACTATCTTTTAAGAAGACCAATCAATCAATCATATCTTTATTTCAAAAACACAAAAAAGGTCCATAGAAAAAAGGTAAAAACAAACAAAATAAGAGAAAAGTAAAAATAAACATGGCATGATATTATTCACCGAGTCACAAATCAATGATGACGCCAATGATTCCATCATGTTGAAGAGAATCTCACAGTACTAAAAGCAGGATTTACTAAAATTGCAATTATATTATTGCATGACACAGATAATCTACACATGCATTTATACATAAGATTCCTGAGCTCAGCTGCACATGTGGGAACAGCATTATGTACAACCATATTGCTAGCCCTGCTCCATCTAGGCAGTTTGAGTAGTAGCCTCATGCCATCATTGTATGACACATGAAGCTTCTGCAGGCGACGATATTTTGTATCGTCACCACAGATGGGCCGTGTAATAATGTGATTCATGAATATGATTTATCGTTTTAGAGTCAAAGGAAAAGATAGATTAAATAGGTTCATCTTTTTTATATATATATATAAGACTCTACGAACAAAAAGCATCTCAAAAATATACATGGCACTGTAAAAACAAAAATTTTAATTTTTGTTGTTTAACAACCCTGCTTGTAACAACCTGGGTTGTTATTCTGCTGTACCTAATTCATTTGTTTGTTATTGACTTTTGCTCAATTAGATTTCTTACGTATACATTGTGAATGGAATTTTTATTGTTGTTTTTCAGGTCTCCTTATGTCTTTTGTTCCTCCTGTAATTGATGGAAATATATAGAAATTATTTATAATGTATAAAGGTATTGTTTGTCATTTAATTAGCTCTACATCCTTAAGAAAATGAAAAAAAATTTTGTTTTATAAGATAATTTATCTTTTACGGTGCCAGTAATGCCGAAATTAATAGTAAATAATAAAGACTTTGTGGTATTCTGATTTAGTAATGTAATTAGATTAGTTGTGTTACCACCCCCACACCACTAGAGGCAGTAGCAGGCCGAAAAGATGCGACTAAGGAGCAGATTTAGAAGTACACCGAAATCTATAGAATTTGCTAAAAACTGTGAGCTGCCCTGGAGTAAATAAAAGAGAGAAGTTCAAATACATTCTTAGAGTGAAACTCCTTCCTAAAGGTGAAAATATATCACAGATTTCAAAAGACAATACAAACGGAAGTATAGGAAATAGCGCCCCTTCACTTCCCGATTGCAATGATCCCATTTCCAAATAAGGTATGAGACTGACAGTGGTCCGTCCCGCCCCTTTCTGTTTGCTGCAGCGAGGTGGACTTGCCCAGCGTTGTTCTGCGCTGCTGTGGGTATGTCAGAAGAAAGTTTTGCTGCTGCGTTATATGTTTGTTTTCTGAACGGATGTTGTTGTTTATGTTGAGGTCTTTACCATATGTTATTTATTGTTGTTTGTTAGTGTGTTATTTTGCAGTTTTGACCATCATTGTGAGTTTTTATAACCAGTGTTATCATTTTCTTTTTTTTTATTTTGGCGCCAACAACTGGTGTTAATCCAGCACAGTTCGGTTGAACATTGTTTTTATTTTCACATTTAGGCTGGAGTGCAGGAGGAGAGAGTTGAAGAGGAGGTTGATTTGTTTTTACTCTTCTCCCCCAGAATAAAAGATTTAATTGAAACCTGGCTGAATGACTTCTAGAGACTCATTGATACCACCTGTTACACTGATTATAGCAGGTCCACTGTTAACAAAATATTGGCTTTTTCTTCCCTCAGTTATTGCCGATAGTGCAGGTGATGCCAGCAGTTACACTGGTGCTAAGAAACAGTTATTTTGTGGCAATATCTGTTAATTTTAGTCATGCCTTCAACACTGCCAATGTTTCACTGGTTTGTCAGCTTCTCCACCTGAGAAAACAAAATGTTTGATTTGTTTTACACAAATATCAAGGATTCATTATCTACAAACACCTCTCATTTGTGTAAATGACATCACAACCTTGTTCTTCTCTGCTCAGAATATAACCCCCTTGTTCAGAGACTATCTGTAAAGAAAAGGACTTTGAGGAAATTGTCACAGGAAGAAAAAAAAAGCCCTACAGGGTTTCTTTTGAGTTTACAGATTGGACTACTCTCTGCAAGCCACATGGAGATGACATCAGTGCCATGAGTGTGTGACCTGCTGCAAAAACTCCTGTGTGGACAGCACCATCCCCACCAGAACAGTGAGATGCTTCCTGAATAACAAACCCTGGATCACCAGTGAACTAAAGAAACTGTTAAACATGAAAAAAAGCCTTTAGGGAATGAGTTGCAGAAGCAGTTCAAAGTCAAGATTAGAGACAGCAAGGAGAAGAACAGGAAGAAGCTTGAGAGCAAGCTGCAGAGGAACAATATTAGAGATGTGTGGTTAGGGATGAAGAAGATTACAGACTTTTAAAAAAAAGGGTGGGGGGAGGGGGTCAGGTCGATGAGAGCCTGGACATAGCAAATGAGCTGAACACATTCTTCAAGTTCAGTTTAGGAATAGGCTCATCATTGTCCTCTCCTGTCCCCTGCCACACAGATATCCCTCCTTCCACCTTCCTCTGACCCACAGGAACATGCTCAATGATTTTGCTAGTGCATTTACTGTACATAGAGAATGTGGTCAGGCCAACTTCCATAGAGAAATGTGCAGTACAAGTGTTTTATTATTTTATGTATGTATATATGTATAAATAAAGTTTGCTTACAGAACTCACAGGTCAACTGAAGATGCTGTTGTCACTGTCCTGCATCTTCCCTGACAGATTTAGTGCGTAAACTGGCAGACCTGGGAATCCCCTCTTCTTCCACCTGTTGCTATGGACTTCCTTACGTATCGCAAACAAAGAGTCAGAATGGGCCCCCATACCTCTTCAGCCATCAACATCAGTACTGGCTCTCCTCAGGGCTGTGTGCTGAGCCTTCTGCTTTTCATGCTGTACACACATGATTGTGTTTCAGTCCATCAAAGTACTACCCTCGTCAAATTTGCAGATGACACAACTGTAGTGGGCCTCATCTCAGGGGGCAATGAGTTTGCCTACAGGAATGAGGTGGAGTGACTGACAGCATGGTGCACAGACAACGACCTGATCCTAAACACAGCCAAGACCAAGGAGATCATAGTGAATTTTAGAAGTAAAACAAACATTCAACCACTAAACATCTGCGGAGAGCCAGTGGAGAGGGTGTGAAACTTCTGTTTCCTGGGAGTTCAGCTCATGGATAACTTGGCCTGGGATATAAACACTGCAGAACTGGCAAAGAAGGCCCAGCAGAGACTCTATTTCCTGAGAGTCCTCAGGAGGAATGTGTGTGTGTGTGTGTGTGTGTGTGTGTGTGTGTGTGTGTGTGTGTATATATATATA
>NW_006800562.1:247709-263549 GCF_000485575.1 Poecilia formosa | reverse complement strand
CTTTCTGACCGTCATGCTAATCCGGGTGAGTGTTTGTAGCTGTGCGCTGCTTTACCTGCTGTCTGATCCTCCATATGTCTGTTTTACTGCAGTGAGCCTCGATGTAGCCAAACTCCGTCAAGTATGACATTGTTTTTATGCCATATTAGATTCATCGTGTTGATGCATTTTGACGTGCTTCAATTTTCCTCCGCAACACGCAAACTTCCCCATTCACTCAGTGCGTTATATATGATCGGTTTGTGTGATCGGCGATCACACAAACCGATTTGTGTGATTTTGATTTTTGTCTTTGGAGTGGACCAAATCCCTCCACTGGGCTTCCCTCAGAGGCCTCAGATCGATTTTATTTATGCCCCGCATGGAAATCGTTTCCGCAGGAGCTATCCTGCGGCCAACACCTGCAGTGTTTTGAGACTTCCAATTCATGACACATTTGAAGACTTTCAGGAATATAGCATTAGGAATTATTCAGTCACCAACTTTTGTTTAAAAATTTTTTGTTTTGATTTTTTTTGTTTGTTTTTGTTTTTTGTTTTTTTTGTATTAGTAAGTTCAATGCATTAAGGTTGCACCGTTTTACTGGTGCCAAGTTCCTTAACTTTGAGAGATTGGCCAATCTTATCCCCAATCTTGTGTACCTCAGCAACTGATATACTAGATAAATAGGTTTGACTGATAGCCTTCTAGATACCTAAGCAGGCAACTTGGCTCCAAGAAGCTAAAATTTTGTTTTGTGCTCATTTTCTGTTTATTCACTTCCAGTCTGTAATACAAGAAATTTACAAAAAATCTTATCTGCCAACAGTCACTATCTACAAAATCTCTGAATAATTTGAATTAATGCGCTACAAGTATTTTCCTTTGTCCTTTTTAAAGCATTTTGTATCTAATTTTAATGGACTAGTCAAAACTAAAAACTAGATATCTTGAAATGACTTTATGACTAGTAATACTTTAATTGTACATATCTGAAATATGTATTTCAGATAGTCAGTATTTCACTGTAAATATCTTGAATTGACGACTCCACACAACTCAGTGGTAAATCTGATGTTATTTCTAGTAGTCAGAATGAAATCCGAGATATCTCAAATAGGTGTTTTGTCTGGTCAAAATATAATGAAATATCTTAATTTACGTCCAGTCATAAACCATTTTCCGATATCTGGAATGTAATTGCGGTGAAACCGATTTTATGTTAAAACTGCCTGCCAAAATAGCTAGACAAGTACTCACAATATGGCGGCATCGTTGACGTACTGTTATGATATCCTCATACTTCTCGTCTCCACTTGTAGTCTCTGGTTGGCTAAGAAACAACCAATGGGAGGCTGACAGGACTGAAGCGTTGGAGTGTGGGCAGGCGCTTAGCTGACAGGAGTGTACAAAGTGTAGTAGAATGTTTGGGAAACTTTATAGTACGCTAATTTTTATTCTCTTTTTCTGCCATGAGCCCAGTGACGCTCAAAGGAAGAAAGAGGTAAGAAGTTGTTAATAACATACAGAGAAGAAAGTTCCAAAATTTAGAGTCATGCTTGGCAACTTTTAAAAGACAACCGCCGTTTGTCTTTTTCTTGTTTTGACAGCTAGCTAACGCGTTTCAGCATGAGTTTAGTTATTTCTCATTTAAACAAACCGCAGTTGTGGTTGTTAACTTCTGGGTTGGACTCTGTGTGAGATCTTAAACCGCGGTTCCAAGATAATTCTTTACACTGACTGAGCAGATGAAAGGAGGGTTAATGCTTTTATTACACAGTAGTTAGCTTATGTCTGTGTGTGTGACATGTGCAGACTTTGCTATCAGAGAAGGTGACTCAGATGATGGGCTGGACCTCGAAGCGTTCAGTCATCAGAATGAATGGAGAGAAATTCCGTCGCTTTGTCAAGGCTCCTCCAAGAAACTACTCCGTGTTCATCATGTTCACAGCGCTACAGCCGCAGAGGCAATGTGGCGTTTGCAAGTAAGGTTATTATTTCTGATTAATTATTACCACCTTCTACTGCTACATTGATATAACTGTCATAGTTAAATTGTTTTTAATTTCTTTGTCCCCAGTCGGGAATTAAATAAATTTACACTTCTTACCGGTTCATGTCACCAGGAATTAAGATAAATTACATGCTATTTTGAAGGAGAAAAGTATTAAATAGTCAACAGAAAGTTGTTTTCAAAGTAAAGCTATTCTAAATCCTTAAATAAAAACAACTGCAGTTTTTTTTCTATCTTTTATGGGTTAAATCAAAATTTAGCCTTTAACCAACATTCAGTCTGAAATGAGGGGGGTGATTGGACTGAGTAAGGTGGGGTTAAAATATTTTTAGTAGGCAGTCAAAATTGGACTAAATTTGCTTATTTCTATTTTGTGCACATCTAGCTCACGATACCATAGCTAGAATTGAACAGCTAGACAACGTCCCTTGAACGTCGCCACGTTCAGTGAACATTTGCTGACATTGTTCACTGAACTACTCATATTAATGATATTATAGGTGGAAGTAATAATAAAAAGAAAAACATACTTTGTTCTGCTATACATGCAAGTACAAAAGAGACCTTAGCAGTAAAAATTTCATTAGAATAAAGTAAGAGCATCAATTTTAATGCAGTGGGTTTTGCAATAAGACATCAACAATAAAACAATTGAAGGAAAACATCAGCATTTTAAAACACGCATTATGTAGAAAAATATCTTACAGTCCCCTGTGGGAGTCAGAAAGCCTTTTTAAACAGACATTTGAAACACCAGAAATGTTTCAAATGTTCACAACTTCTCCTTGTGTTCACTGATTGGCCCTGTAGAAAATCTACTGGAGAGAGTCCAAACGAAGGGGAGAATGCCCAGACTGCTGTATAAGCAAGATTTTATTTGAGTGGAATTTCACAGGAAGGGAATGGCCAGGTTAAGTAATGGTGCTACTTCAGAACAAACCGTGAGTTCGATATGGGCTTTTTATGGCAAAACAGAGAATTACTTTCAGAGGAACAGAAATTATGTTCAAAGAGCGAGGGAAGCCCAGAGCTCCACTTTGGCTTGAGTAGAGACAGTGCAGACACCTGATGTAGATGTGAAGTGACTGGAATCTGGTGGTTTAAAAAGCCTGGACAGTCTTGTGATGTTTAACCAACTAAGTTTATGTTTAGAATTTTTGTTCTGGTTAAATATTCAGCTGCATTAAGTTTTAGTGACATTTTGGGGTGGACTGATATTTAGAAATATGCAGCCTATAGAACCTGTTTTTATGCTTTTCAGATCATTTCAACTGCTTGTGTGTGTTCGGTGCTTGGTGCTTTGCAGAGCTATTTTGAACCTCTATTTGAGTTCATGATAAGAGAAGTTAGTAGTTGACTAGGTTAATGCGTTTGTTATGTAAGTGTTACTTTTAGATTTGTTTTTTTTTGTTGTTTTTTCTTTATAACTTCCTTCGAGGGGTCGCGCCTTACTTGGTAGGTTTACTGCAAGCATTTCGTTTGAAGGGGTGGAATTAGAATGAGTGCATAAAACTGAGATGAGGTGGACAGGGCAAGCTTATCATTCTACTTGCGCAGTTAGAGCTAGAGGTATGGATAAGTTATTCAAAAAAGGTGCACCCTTTATCAATCAATCAATCAATCAATCAATCAATCAATCAATCAATCAAATTTTATTTGTATAGCACATTTCAGCAGCAAGGCATTTCAAAGTGCTTTACAGCATGTGACATTGACTAAACAGTAAGAAAGAGAAAGAGATTTTGAAAGAAAAAAAAAAGATTGGAATTTGAAAAAAAGATCCAGATTTTTAGTCAAAACGCCATTTGACAAGGACTCTAAACCTCCAGAATTTTTACCCATAATATTTACCCATAAATATAAATGCACATATCCAATACAGAAGCCAGATATCCGACATTAGTTGGGCCTATTCATTTCACTGAAATGTTTACAATGTGTCCACATGAATTAATTATTTAATGGTGGATGCGAAATTATTACCTTGTACCAGTGAAGTAAAATATCACGATATAGGCACTTCCGACCACTCCATCTTTCTTTATCTTTACAATTAGATCATTAGAATCAAGATGAAACGACGTGGAAAGTAGATCAATAACTGTTGAAAAGCCAGAATTCTGTAAATTTATCAAAGAATAGATTTCTTTTTTTGTATAAAATGAGCGATTGTCCTGGAACATCTCCATCGATACTTTGGGAAACTTTGAAAGCTCATTTGAGGGGAAGTATTATATCTTTTCAATCAGCAAGGAAGAAAAGGAATCAAGCAGAGTTGGTGGACTGAGAGCAACAAATTAGATGTTTGGGTAAAGATATGCTACATTCCCCTGCACAGAAACTCATAAAAAATGATCTCTTATCTCTTATTATACCTTAGCGATATATTTTTATTGCTAAGATACAAATATAATCAATTACTGTCAAATCACATTACCAGGACATACATTTTTACACAACAGAAATATTTGGAATTTGGGGAAGAGCGAAATTAATTATTGGCAAGGCAATTAAGAAAAATGGAAAATAACTGTACAATTAACAAGGTGAAATCAGAAAATGGGGAAATTTTAATTTCACAAAAAGAAATCAATCATATATGTAAATAGTTATATGAATCACTGTATTCTTCCAGAGCTGTAAAATATTACTCAATCAATCAGTCAATCAATTTATTTGTATAGCTAATTTCAGCAAGAAAGCAGATCAAATTTCTTTACATCATAAAAATACATTCACATAGAACACACAGTCATAAACTAAACATTACATTTTGCCAAGTGTTGTCATTACACATCAAAATGTTGGTTAGTGTTATGGTTCAAAATCATCTCTAAACAGGTGAGTTTTTTAGCCTAGATTTAGAGATGGTGAAAGCTATAATACTCATCATGTAGCTGTTTTTAAATTACCATTCACTATACCTTAAAGAGACATTTACCTTTGATTACAATACAATCAGTGCACAATTATGGAGTAAAGTAAATAAATAAATAAAAAAATCAGACCTGAAACCATTATTTGAATACTGACCTTTCTTTGGACACAGTGCACAATTTTTTTATGGACAGAATAAGGCTAGGCAAAGGATCCCTTTGGATTGCCTAAGTGCAATATGGAAGTTTTTTAAAGCTAAATAAATTTACAAGTAAATGCACACTTTGTTTTAATAAGACAGAAATAGAGACTTGGTGAAAAATAATAAATGGCCACAAAGGTTTAATAGATATAAAAGCTGATTGAATACATTCACTGAAAAAACATTTTTTTCATAGTGGGTGAACATTTGGCTTTCTGGGGACATACACTAAACATTGTCTGAACATATACTTGCTACCTGGGACATGGTGTCCTGGTTCAGTCAGTGGAGTGGATCACTATTTGCAGAACTTGACATTTTGGGGAAATAATGTGGGCATTTTATTCATGTTGTTGGAGTACAGACATATAAAAAAATGCCACACAGTGTCCTTTGAGGACATATTGGCTGAAAAAACTGGTTCTGAGAGATTGCTTAAGGTTAAGTAAATCCTCCTTTTTTTGTGGAGTCTTTGTGAATATTTTTTTTCTTCAGATTTTGAGGTTTTTCATTAAATCATATTGATTCTTTTGACTTGTCCAACCAAAAATTTGTCTTCTCCGTTTTTTCTCCAGCGACGTTGAATTGTGACACATACTACTTTAATTTGAATGTAACTTTTCTTTTTCTTTTTTCAGACAAGCTGATGAGGAGTTCCATGTGCTAGCTAACTCCTGGCACTATTCCTCTGCCTTTACTAACAGAATCTTCTTTGCATCAGTGGATTTTGATGAAGGATCTGATGTCTTTCAGATGGTGAGATAATAATTCATAAACTGGAGTTGTTTACTTGATGTATTTGTAATATTTTTCCCACATGATTGTGAAAACAACTTACCAAGCGGCAGACTCTACTGGACAAAGAAGACTTAATACAATAAATACTTGAATTTTGTACCCCAAGTATATTACATACAAATACTTGTCAATTTAAGGTAATTTTTCTTTTAACTTCTTTTACTTGTAAATGTGACTAGGGCTGGACCAAGATTTTATGTGAATATACTTTAGAGGCCCCTTTTTCTGCTAAGAACATCACTACTATTAACAGCAGTTCAATACAGATTTGGTGCAATGTGAGAGATTTAAGTGTGTTCTGATTTGGCGAAGCTTTAAAGCAATCAGTGATAATTGGCTATTTGCTCAGATGGATTTAAATACAAACACGACGATTAAACTCATCATCAGATTGTAGCTATCGTAACACAGCAATCAAACTATGAAGAATATTCTTTGCACTTTTACAAAGAAAACTTGTCTATTTCTTTAAATCTTAAATTTAAAAGTTAAGTAATTTAAAATCTTTTAATTCATCTTTGTGGAAAACCATTAAATCATATTTAATAGCATTGTCTTTCTCAGTAAACAAGTATTTAAATTCTAGATCTATGGTCTGTGTTAAAATTCAAGCATTTGGGGGCTGCTGAAGGTCTTGAGGGCCCCAAGCAGCTGCTGAGTTCCCTCTGAGTTTGACCAGCATTAGATAGCTTGTCTAAAGACAAAGCCAGTAGCTGATTACTTAAGTAGAATTAACTGAAGAGCAAAGAAAAACATTGTTAGATTTTTGTGTTTGCTGTTTTAAAGACTTTGTAGTTGTGTGTTTAAGCATTGTCAGCACTGTCTTCCAATAATATGTATTTACATATTATTACAATTCCTATTATTCCTAGTCATGTTATTTTAATTCCTGACAACTTTTAAACATATTTACACAAAAATATGATTGGTCTATTGGGACTGCCCTAGACCTCCTACCATTGGGTTTAGCAAGTTTTCTGGGGGAACCTTGGATTCTGATTTGAAGCAGCAGTAAATTTAAGTTGAACTTAAGTTGTGTATAAGCCCTCACATACACATGCCAAATTTTTTCTGTTTTTCTGCAGCTTAATATGAACTCTGCGCCAACCTTCCTCCACTTCCCACCCAAAGGGAAACCTCGCCGATCAGACACCTATGAGCTGCAGGTCAGAGGGTTTTCTGCCGACCAGTTGGCTAGATGGGTGGCAGACAGGACAGATGTTCAAGTAAGCATTTGGGTTTAGTGATAGCAAATCTGACGTGAAGTTACTGATTGCAGTGCTTTTGTAATTGAATAAATCTAAAGTACCGCCAAATATTGAATACAAGGGTAATATGGCATAATTTAATTGAAAAAATAATTTGTCATGTTTTTCTGTCTTAGATCCGTGTCATTCGTCCACCCAACTACGCAGGGCCTCTCTTGTTGGGCTTTCTCCTGGCTGTGATTGGTGGATTGGCATATCTACGAAGGAATAATTTGGAATTTCTTTTTAACAAGAACGTTTGGGCCTTTTCTGCACTGGTAACAATCACACACCTATACATGTTAGGCCTTTGCATCGGAAGCGCCGCAATCCAAAATTGTACCCTACATGAAACTTTCGGATTTCACTGGAATCTAAAGTGGCATGTCCAAACTGCTCCACAGCGCCCCCTAACTTGAGATAGGACAAACTATATATTGTAGAGATCTGGTATTCTGTATGTAGGTAGAGCCCACCCTGAATCATAAAAAAATCTTTTGGAGGTATGCTCTAAAATGTACAAGGAGTCTGTCATTTTGGGTCAAAGAGCAAATTTGGGCAATTTTTCACATTTATACACCTCGAACAAACTCCTCCTAGAAATTTTGAGTTATTGGCTTCATTTTAGGTCAGTATGCAGTTAATTGATGAAGTATTAAAAGGTATCAAAATAGTGAGTTTTTGAGCACATTTAGGGGGCATGGCGATGCAGCCAAAGCAAACAAACCGCTATAACTTTCACATGCAAAGGTACAGTACTTCCCACCACTGGTACCAGGTGACTTGTGAATACTTTTTCAACATTTGTAGGCGTATAGGAGAAGGTTTATTTTATTTTTAAGGTTTACAAATCATGTTTCGCAGACACAACTGTCCAAAGTTACACACAAAGATGCTTATACGAGTTACAAATCCAGTATTACACACACACAGATATTTTTACACATGCAGATATTTTGAGACTATTTTCACTCCATAAAAACCTATGTTTAGAATTGCCCTAAATTAATATTCATTGAGATATAAATTTTATTCTGTATTCCAGCTTTTCATTACATTACGTTTTATGTCACTGCAATGTGATGATTTTTATTTTTGTTTCATGCTCTTACCGTGTAAAGTACTTGCAATGTTTCGCTGAAATTTCTTATGCAAACCAAGTTCATGAGGTAAAATTAGTATGCAACATAGGTTTGTTACATAAAATCCACCCAAAATTTGCTGCAGTTTGTCCTTGAAATGTGATGAGATGTGAATAATTTAGTGTTATTTATATCTTTTTAATAAGATGCTGGGACTATTTTTATTTATTTATTTATTTTTTTACTTCAGTGCTTTGCCTTGATAATGACTTCTGGCCAAATGTGGAACCATATCAGAGGACCACCATATGCACACAAGAACCCCAACACCGGACAAGTGGTGAGAATAAAAATCCCCCTAAAAAATAACGAAACATATTGTTTAGTAACACCTCTAAAAAATAAGATTAAGAGTGGCATAGTATATTCTTGTACTGGTTAATTGCATTCTTGCTGAATTTTGGTTGCACTGAGATCTTCGTTATGCATTTCACCATTGGTTTGAATGCGTATTCTCCACCCCTATTTTGGCCTTTGGCATTAGCATCCGTTGCACTACATGGCGTAAATATATGAGGAAAAAATAATTCTATGAACATTGTTGATGAAAGCAAGTTCCGCTGCTGGTGAAGTTACAATAATAGAATGACAATTCACAGATTGCTTTATTTGGGTTCAAAGCCCATGGAGTGAGCTGCACAGTCAATGCAAAGGATGTTGTTTGCCTTCTCCAGCGGAGCAGGGAATCTGTGCAGATTTTTCATTATTTGTTATTCTGCTTATTATTCTCTTCTAAAACGTATTGTTCAAAAGAAGCAGAAAATGCTGGAAAAATCTAATATGGCAGTTTAATAGAAAAACATTAGTGCTACTCAGACAAAGAAAATCGTATCCCTCAATACCTATGGGGTGCTATTTGGAAGGGCATTGTGTTTTCGCTAGTTACTTCTAAAGAACGAGTCTAACATTCAACAACTTTATGATAAATCACTCCTTGGATCAGAGGTCGCGCTAGACTTTTTTGTTATCTGTCATCTTGACCGACAACATTTAAAAAAAAATCGATCATGTACTATTTTTACCAGTCCGTTATATTAACATAGGGTATTTAGCCACATATTTATGCAGTTTAGTAAATGTTCACCTAGTTGAACCGTGAATCCAGATCCGATCACACATAAAGCAGATAAATGCATCTAAATTTTTCTCTGTAGTGACACAAACCACTCACTGTGGCCCCAATAACTTATAATAAATTAAATTAAACGACTCCACTTAAATTACAAGCACTTTACCTGCTGGGGTCTGAACACAGCTTCACAAATTCCTCTTGTTGGAGTCTAATTAACTTCTGCACCTTCATTTATTTCCTCAAGATAAACTGCCGGCTCCTCTGTTTAGACTGTAAATGGATTAAGACAACGTTGCATTCTCTTTAGTTTTCTCTGGTCTGTAATGGAGACTTGAATTTAACGGGTCATTTCAACCAAAGGTTAGAAATGTGCTTCCTAACCAGACGCTCCAAAGTGTCCGGTCCATAACTCTTCAACACGCCGTCAGCTCCCGGTCAGAAAGACGCATTTAGTTCAGAGACCATGAGATGATATTCATAAAGGATTCTTTTATTAATTGATTTTAGTTGCCTTTGCGATGAAATCTTTGCGTAAAGTCTATAATGTCAAAAGTGCACCAGTCAGGGTGCACATTTGACATTATAACCTGTCAAATGACGGACGGGCTTTAAATTTTCCGATCGTTTAAAAAAAACGATCGGAAAAAATCCGTTATCTGCCTTGGATGATTCTGCAACATTTTTACGCTGGCCATGCCAAGCATACTCTATCACGACAAAACCTAATTTTGATTACTTTTCCCACATTATAACTTATATATGAAACTTGGTATATAATATATATGGACCAAGCCGCTAAAACAATGTGGACAAAATATGAAAATTTTTGAAAACTGTTCAAGTGACAAAACACCAAACATTTTAGCAGTAGCCAGCACAGAAGTTAACTGAGTATATCTTCACCATATTTTATGACTTGAGGACAAGAATTTAGATTCTAGTAGGGGATGAAATGTTACTGTACATTCAGTTTTACACAGTTCCGGTGATAGGTGGCTCTATAGGGTCAAAAAATGTATATCTGTATAACTGCTTGACAAATTTACACCACACTTGGTACAGATGTTCACCACCATGAGGACATATCTTGAATATTTATCTTGAATATTATTATGGCTGTGGTTTATGTTATCCCACACTTCACCTTTGAACATAATGACAATTAAATGTTTTATTGGAGAATCAAAGATCACATAAGAAATTGGGGAAATTTTGCTCAGTTCGACCACTAAGTGGCAGAGTTGTAACAAGAAGTGTGTTTTCATTTCTTGAACAACTGCTAGATATAGCAATTACTCTTTTCCAACATGTTCCTTGAAACATGCTTGATATGAGTTTTGAAAAACTAGTCAATAGAAAACTTGCATAATATGTGAAACCTATTTTGTTAACTCCTCTCAAGGCTAAAGACCAATTGAAGCAAAACATGACGTGGTAGGACTGGTGGAGGAATGATTAAGCAAACAATGTGGACAGATTTTCAAAAAAATCTGGTTTTTGAATTATGTGAATAATGGGTATTTTGCACACAAAAATGTTTATTGAGCATATTGTCAGCACAGTTTAAGATTAAGATCTTAATAGTTTTTATAACAGTTATGTCTAAGGTCAAAAAGGTGCAGTATGTAACTTTTATAGAGAATATGTTTTTACATTTTTGCTAAAACGGTAACCTGCTTGTCGGCATCGAGCTTACCTCACTACTTTAAAGCAGCCCGGACCAGCTCTCCGTTCAAAGGGTCCAAACCTCCTGAGCCTGATGAGCCTGTCCCAAGCAGGCCTGATTAAGCTGGTGTTGAGGAGAATACATCAGCCTCTAAGTGCCTTGCATCCGAACGTCAAACCCTGCTTCAGCTGATGGCCTAGCCAGACTGGGTAGCCAGCAGCTAACAGACCTCCCTGCCACATCCGTTAATAGCTGCTTCTCCTCTTATACGACTTCCACTTGGAATTGGGGTGAATTGTTTAGAAATCTGTAAAGAATAGACTTCAGGAATTTTGTTTACTTGCTTGGTCAAAGCAACCAATAAAAACCAACTCAGATGGCCCTCTGCACAAATCTGTGCATCTAAGTTGTAGGAGCTCTGTGTGCTGCACTCTGACAGCAAACGCAGGGCCATAACACAACACCTGGAGGCTGGGCTAGTTTTGGATGTAACGAGTAACGTTACATCCAAATTTTGGAGGTTGTCATCCAAAATTTTGCGATGCATTAAATTGAATTGATTAGCAGTTATTTTGTAAATCTATGTTGTATATAAAGTATAGTGTGAAAAGTCAGATGTTTTGTTCTCGCAGCAATGTCTCAAGCAAAAAAACAAAACAAAAGATGTTTTCTGATAAGATGAATTTATACATGAACTAAAACTTTTAACTATGTTTTCAGAGTTACATCCATGGGAGCAGCCAAGCCCAGTTTGTGGCAGAGACGCACATTGTTCTACTCTTCAGTATCCTTCATTTTTTCCCATCTTAACATTTTTGGCTTACACTGATTGCAAGACCAATAATATTTTATTTGCTGTTTTCCTTTCTAAAACTGTTTGATCTTCATTCAACAGTGAAATATTTTTAGAATAGCAATTAGTTCTTAGACAAACAAGGATATTTTTTTACAAACTTCCACTCTTCCAGCTTTGTTATATCCCACAAAATTGCAAGATATGGTAATCTGTACTCTAGTCAGGAATTTACCAGACTGTTTGGTAGACGGGGAGTCTGTAGCGTGTTGCCGTGCACGCACCCCGCTCCAAACACCCCCACGCACCCTTTCTCTATTTCTTCTGAGAGGGTCCAATGTGCTGCCAGCTCTCTAACGGGTAATTTGAGTTCCCGTTAGAACTCTACGGGAACTGAAGCGATCACAGTTCTGGACAGAGTTCGCTTCAGTCCAGAACTGAAGCGAACTCTGTTTAAGCTGATCTATCAAGGAAGATTTGCCTGGTTCCTAACAGCCTTCATCCGGTTGTCCCACTGTGCTTCCCCCTGTGATTTAGCCAAGCTTTGCAGCCTCGCAGCCAGTTTCACAGAGCATACCTGTTGACGGCCACTGTCCCTCTTTGTTGAAACATGCTCGTTTCTGAACGAGGTCAGTTTAGTAACTCGTTTACGTCTCAAGGGGGTTGTTTTTAATATAGTTTAAAGCAACCTATTAAAACTTTTAATTTTCTAGAACCATGCATTGTAGCTATTAGGGAAGAAACGGTTTCTCAGCCTGGTTTTCTTGCCCTGCATGGTTCTCACCCTCCTGCTTGAGGGAAGGGGCTGGAACAAACTGTATGCAGGATGGGTGGAGTCCTTCACGATGCGGATCCCCTTACTCCTGCATCATGATGGGTAGACGTCCATGGTGGAGGGAAGGCTACTCCCCACAGTCCTCTGAGCAGCCATATCCGCCCTCTGCAGGCACTGACTTAATCAGATTTATAAATATAGACACCTTGCATGTTATTGTTTAAGTACGGAAATTTTGCTCATGCATACAACGGTGGAGGGCAACAAGACTGTTCTTTTACATGTCATCCACAGCCACGTTAATTCAATGAAACTTGGAAATATAGGTATTAATTTCGTGGTATTCTCCACAACAAAAGGCAAACAAGAAGATAAACTCAAAACTACTTTTTTCTTGCCTTTTGAGTCGGCCAAGCTACAGACTCGTTGCCATAGCAATTGATAACATTGCCACTATATGTTCTGTGTTTTAGGGTTCAACACCAAAAAACAATCAAATATTTTTGCACAAAGAACACAACATTCTGTTCGTTGCAGTAGTATGTTTTTATGCTTAATGTTTTATTAATAAATGATTGCTGTGGTAGAATAGCTACCGCTGCTATTAGATAATCTATCAGTAGTTTGTGGGTCATTTCTTTACTGAATTATTTACACATACAAACTGTAGCTCACAACACACAGATTTCATTAAAAAACTTAAAATGTTATTGCCGTCTTACCTTTACTTATAGATGAAATCCATGTGCCGCTCATTGTGCACAAAAATATCCGTTCATCCAAAGCCAAGTCTATCCTCAACATGTCTTTTCTTGTGTATCACTCTGTTTGAGAATCATCAAACTGTCTCGAAGCAAAACTTTCAGCTTCGGTGTTGGTCTTCCTTTAGTTATTATCTCCTGCTTAAATTGAAAATCCACTTTAGAAAACTGTTTAGATGTAGAAATATAGTCATCCATGTTGACGTCAGAAGAGAGGAGAAAACAATAAATATATCGCTGTACTTTACTTATATACTATATGGCTAACTCGCTCTGCAGATATGGAGTCACAAGACCAACGTCTGGGATCATGAGCGCCCCCTGCTATGAGGCAAGAGAACTGCCTGCCTGACCTCAAATCTGTTCTCTGCCGTTTATGATCTCTCCTCAGCACACAAAATATGTTACAAACACAGTGGGTGACAAAAAACACTGTACATTATATAAATAAGATACATTATGAAAAATCAGTCCATATATAAAATGTTTTTTAGCCATTTTATTGCTGGCGTACAGACAAGAGGAGCTGCTCCCATAGAATGGCAGCCAGTGCAGTTAGCAAGAGGTTGATCAATCCCAGGTGAGGCTCAGCTTCCTGCTGCCTCACCGGCTTCGCTTCCGAACATTTGAATGGGAAAATGCGAAAATCCAGCGATTTTGAAGAAAAAATAAGCAAAATTGGTTAAAATAAATGAAAAATAAATACTTTATAGTACAAACTACAGGGTGAATATAGCAATATAAATAATTTTTATCATTATATATTATTTCATTGCCTGCCTGTCAATGATGCAGGCATCTTTGACAGGCAGGCTGTCAATGATATATATATGTGTGTGTGTGTGTGTGTGTGCATTTGTTTGTAATACCTTGTGGGGACGATTTTCCTGACATATACTACGTTGTGGGGACCAATTGCTCCTTGTGGGGACCGAAGCCTGGTCCCCATGAGGGGAAACCCTGTTTTTGGGTCAGGGGTCAGAGTTAGGACTAAGGTATGAATTGAGTTTTGGTTAGGGTTAGGGTTAGGTATGTGATGGTTAGAGTTAGGTAAAGGGTAAAGGTTAGGGTTAGGCTGTAGAAATGAATGGAAGTCAATGGAAAGTCCCCACAAAAATAGCAAAACAAACATGTGTGTGTATACTCTAAAAATGCACATTTTAGAGAATACTTTTAAAAAGTTCAATTCCGTGTTAGTGTCCTAAGTCTGATGTTATGACACAAGCTTCATCCGGGTCAGATCCTGTACCAACCAGGGTGCTGCGGTGGCGCAGGGGTAGACCACGATCCACATGAGGAGACCTTAGTCCTTAATGTGGCCATCGCAGGTTTGATTCTAGCCTGATGACTTTAGCTGCATGTCTTCCCCCTATTATTTATTAAGTTAAACCAACTTAAGTTGGATAAACTTAATTGAATTGTTTGTTGCCAATTGAAGCAGTTCAGTTTAGGGTTAGTTTCTGTTTCTTTTTTCTGTGTATAGGACCTTAGAAAAACTAAAATAACATGTTAAAATGTACATTTTAAATTATTTAAATTCAAGTTGTATTTTAAGTACAATGTGGGTGATAATGTAATTTTGGATATTTTAGTTTGAAACAACTTAAAAGTTTGAGTTAACTTTCTGTAGAATTTAGTCAAAGCAATTTTAATTATTTATTAGAAAAAAATAAATGATTTCAGTAAGAGTGACTTAAATTTCTCATGTTAAACACACTTAATGAATTGTTATAAAAACTTAGTAAATTGAGTTGGATAAACTTAATTGAGTGGATGATCATAATATATTTAGTTGCATGAACATAATAAATTGAGTTGGTCAGACGTAGGATACAAAACTGGCATTGAACTCAGTTATTTCAAGTAAAGTCAAAGTAAAAAGTTCCTTTAAGTTAATTTAAGTTGGTTAAATTTGTAATTGAACACAAAAAGTAAGTTGTCATCATTAAATCAAATTAATCAAGTGTATTAATGTAAATACGTTCATAAAATGAACTACAACCAGAAACACTCTTTAGAGCAGTGGTCCCCAACCCCAATTGGTACCGGGCCGCGCAAGAAATAATTAAATATTTCCATTTTATGTAATTTGAGTCTGGAGGATCTTTTATTTTGAAAATCCTTTAACCGGATTCTCTCGGTTACTTGCGCGCCAACACTGAGCGCACAAGCAGCAAAATGAGTAAGAAACAGATCAGATGTCTTTGGAAAGTTTCTGTGTAACATGCGGCGACCAGCTGCTAATGAGGCAATGAAGCTTCAAACTGCTTCACCTCGTAGAGACCCAGCAGGCTGTGGATATAAGCAACACTTTGGGTGTCATTGTCTCCATCACTCCCAGATGGGACCGTCTTGTTGCAGAGAAACAAGCTCAGGGCTCCAGTTAGTCGTTATCATGAGTTAAAATTTTCACGAAAGTAAAATGTTAGATTTTGTGGCGCATCTATCTTATTTTGAAGGGATATGTAAATGTTACCATAGTGACCAGAGTCAGAGAGCGTTTGGGCAGTGGTC
>NW_006800562.1:241234-247699 GCF_000485575.1 Poecilia formosa | reverse complement strand
CTTAAGTCTGGTTTAGACGGCAAGATTTAAGGATTGTCGGCCGATTCTCCAAACCTCTGTGACCACAGAGCTGATAAAAGTACAACAGGTTCGATCGGTTCGTGTTCAGCCACAAGGCAGGAGCAACACACCACATGAACCGATTCCAGTCACAAACATCGCGATTCCAGAAGAAAATCCACAAAACCCCCAACATAGCATACGGGAATTTAGAATAACCAAACACGGATGATGATGTAGAAGCAATAGTGACAGTTTGTGGAGTCATTTTAAGAGATAAAAGAAACAAAAAGAAAAAGCGGTGATAAAAGACGACGGGAGCAGCCGCTCTATTTGCTGCACTATGATTTGGAGGTGACTGTTTTTTCATAGTTAACATTTTTAACTGAATAAACATAAACATATATAATAATGACCTTTACATGTAATAATAAACATTTCCACATATCATCTCCGATATCCACCAGACTCTCTTTTGCGCGATATGTCAGCTGTTTGGGATTCCCCTCTGTTCTTACGTCACCGCGCTTTCTGATTGGCTACCTGTCACATTCAACAGGTTGTATTCTCGTTCCCAGTCAGGGAAAATCCCACAGGCTGTGATAAAAGGGCCAAGACAACCCAAATTGGGTATATTAAGGATTTAGTGGGAACATCAACATGCAGAAGCAAAATGGGTTTTTGACTGAAGCATGATGTATTAAAATCATATGTATAAGTGATAAAGCAAGGATAATAAAGACAGGCTGAGAGGCGTTGAAGAAGGGAAGCTGGGGGAAAATCAGAATGAGCTGGTTGGTAATCTAAAAACAGAAGTATAGATGTTTTCCTCCAAAGGGAGGCAGTTGGAATCACAAAATAAATGCCTAAAAGCACGTAGGACATGACATCCTGTATATTCCTGCATATTCAGCAAATTTAGAAAATACTTTCAAGCCTTTCTCCAGCTTTGTAAGATGATGAGTTCTGTGCAAACCTAAATCAAGCTTGTTTTAGCCTTGACCTCACTGTAAGATGGAGCAGTTACGGCCGGGATAATTCTGCTATGTGAGGCTGCCACTTCGGACATTGACACTGGAAAGAGGAAGAGTATGTACATGCCATTAATTTAATCATCTTTGCAACACACAATATAGTTCCGTGTATAAAGGTTTCATAGTCTTCATGTCTAACAATATTTTTAATATGCTCTGAGTTGGTTTCAACTCAAAGCAGTTCTGTCTTATAGATAGTACTCAAATTCAATGGAAAAATTTGGTGCTGTATTGGGGCCAAAATTAAGACTGTTGTGCACCCAGAGTTTGCTACGTCCTTTTTACTGGAAGCTATATCCTTTGCAATTGCCTGGAACCTGTAACTCTGTGGTCAGTGCTGGCAAATGAGCAGGTGGCTGCCCACTTGCGTTACCTTTGGAGAGGTTAGTGACTGGCAAGCCTGGACAGGTTACTACTGAACTGCCTACACATTCTGCTGTCCATTTGAACAAATAGGCTGGCATTTGCATTGGAAAGGCTAACGACTACGTACTACACTGTATGTAAGATTCAAAATTGTTGAAAGGATGGATTTCCACAATTATCTATGAAAATTGTACGAAAAGTGGAGAATGGTCTTTTTTGTTGATATTTGACATTTAATATTTGAACAGCTCAATAGCTGTTGGTTTAAATAGGATGCAAGCTATTAACAGACCATCCGCTGGTAATGCCTGCCGATATGTGCAGACAGACAGACAGACAGACACCTTATTCATCCTTTTGGGATTTACCCTCAGGGAAATTGTAGTTCAGTCTCCCACACAGCACCAATATATCAAATCCTTAAACAATTTTGTTTTCTAACATTAACATTTAGCCTGATTGTATAGTTCCTCTGTTTCTATTGTACTCCTGTTAGCCCTCCTTCCAGCCTCCAGTGAGGAGTTAAAGAGTTTTATTGCACGAGGGACAGAGGAGTTCCTTAGTCTGTTGGTCCTGTACTTTGGAAGAAGCAGTCTCCCACTGTATCTGCTTTCCTGGCTGCTGATGACAGTGTGCACAGGGTGGCTGGTGTTGTCCATAATAGCCTTGAGTTTCTGTAGTGTTCTCCTCTCTGCCACTGTTGCCAGAGAGTTGAGCCTTGTGCCAACCACTGAGCCAGCCCTCCTGATTTGCTTCTCCAGCTTGGAAAGGTCTGCCTTAGAGATGCTTCCACCCCTGTAAACCACAGCGTATAACAGGACGCTGTCGACAACAGACTGGTAAAACAACCCCAGCAGCTTCCACAGATGTTAAAGGATCTCATCCTCCTCAGGTAGTACATCCTGGTCTGAGCCTTTTTATAAAGCTGCTTGGTGTTGCTTGGTCCAGCCACAGGCCAAGATATTTATAGGTCTGCACAACTTCCACCTCCTCCCCTCCTATCAGAACTGGTCGTGAACTGCCTCTGTCCCTCCTGAAGTCAATGACCAGTTCCTTTGTCTTGGAAGTGTTTAGATGTAGGCCGTTTCTATGACACCAGACAACAAAGTCCCTCACCAGGCTCCTGTACTCCTCTTCGCTGTCCTTGATGCACTTCATGATGGCATCATGGCATGATGGCAGTGTCATCAGTGTACTTCTGAATATGACATGTTTCAGTTATAGCAGAAGTCTGAGGTGTACAGACAATAGAGGGATTCGGCAGTCCATTGGGTGGCCAGCTTGAACATGCTAGTTACTAGCCTCTCCAATGCTAGCACGAATAAATAGTTTCCTTTATTTGCCAATGCCAGTCACTCAGTTACCAGTACTGTCAAAAAAGCATAAACGTGGAATTGAGAATCAGTACACAGTTGTTAATTCTCATCCCATATCCTGTAGTTGATTTTTTTGTTTTTGTTTTTCAATCCATTATCTGTCGTTTTGCCTTTGTTTGCCTTGCTTGATCATTTCTAGTGTGTGTCCCTATTTTTTTATGTTTATCTTTAGGTTTAGCTTGACATTAAGACTGCAGTCAAGTGAGCAAACACTTGGTAACACACGGTCAAGTTATCTGACGTTAGTGCTCTCTCACACATTTATGTGTGAAGTTTATCACATTAACACATTATCACATTAGTTTGACACATTAACATACAACTCCAGTATGAATTTGGGTTTACAGAAGCTAAATAAATTATTTACAAGTAGATCCAAGCACATAGAAATAAAATAGGTTAGCTTGTCGTTTTCATTAGCAATAGCACTAATTACTTAAAATAGCACAACTCACTACTCACCTTCTGAGAGTGCACTCAGTTAAGTTGGGTCAACCATTTTCCAACCTGAAAAAAATAATTGTATGCTTCCAAGCTTTTGAAAGCTTTCATCTGGCTGGTCATATAATTTGAGGTCTGTAGCACCAGATAGTTAGTTATGTCAATCGTCTTGACGCTGAGTAAATCTTCAAGATTATATGACAAGTTGTTTGTACCGAGACAATGTGGACCATATCCTAAATATACCCGTATTTTTTCAAGATTCTTCATCTGTCCCAGCCTATTTAGGGCGTTAGTCTACTTGCTGTGGTCCATTTTGCTTTGCTTTGAACCAGAAAAATCCACTTCCTGACCCTCATCTGAATTTTGTGCATCATCCAGGTCATGTTTCTGCAACCCAGCAATAACTTCCTAATAAGAACCAACCGCTTTGATATCTTACAGTCTGGTTCAATGTTGCCAGGTGTACGATAATTATTGTATTTTTATGATAATTTTGCCCTCTGTACGATGTACAATCAATCCCAAAAAAGACCATTTATACGATAATTTGACCATTCTGTGAATGTGTGGTTGTAATTGATTGTAATCAGCCTGTCGCAACTGTCTGTCATGAACAAGTAGGAGTCTTTATGAATGTCTATGATTGTTGTCATGAAGTGTCATTCAGTAAATGTTGCTCTAAAAGTTGAATTGAAAGTCCATTAAAAGTCTAACTTTGCATTAAATTGTCATTATTTACAAAATCATGCAAAGTTGGCATTTTTAATGGACTTTTAATGCAACTTTTAAAGCAGCTTTGCATTAAAAGTGTCATTATTTACCGAATTACACTTCATGACAACAGTTATAGACCCTAAGGTTCAATCATAAGACTCCTCTTATTCAATATCCATATGGTACCACTTGCTCATGTTAAAACAGGAAGTAAGATTAGCAACAAAATTAGCATAATCTAGATGATTATTGTACTCTGCAAAAATCACCTAGTTCTGGTTCTATCTCCAAAACTGTAGAGTAATTTTATTAAATATTTGTTCTGGCTTTTATATATGTAAACCTTGGACATCATGTTATTAAAGTTTGTTGTGACCTTAAGATTTGGTAAAAAATAAGTTCCTGAAAATGAGACAAAAGCATATTGGAGAACCAAGATGAATATGAAATACTTTGACTTGGTATTTTTCCAATAATCTACTGTACAATTGTTTTTATTATTATATATTTATTCTAGTTATAGTATAGGTGATCTTTTAACATAATTCAAAAAGAGTTGTTGCTTATCACAAATAAGCAAATACATTTCTGAAAATTACATACACACATTGAAGATGAGCATTATGAGGTACTTTGAATCTATTTCTAAATAGATCTGTCTTTATTGTAAACGTATCTGAGAGCAAATTCAAAATCAAAAATACTTTATTGATCCCCAAGGGAAATTAAATGTTTTTGCAACTCATTAATTCAAATGATAAACCTCTTGTATTACAGCAAATCTGAAGAGGCCTCTGACTGTAGATTCTGCTTTCCTCAGATAGTCTAATGGTTTATTATCGTAATACACCATGAATGTGTGAAGGTCATCTTTAATACGGGACTAACGTCTGCAAACATTGCCATGTATTTAGAAGTGTTGACTCACTTGACAGCAGTACATTAAGGGAACTATAGATTAGTTCAGGATTTTTTAAGATATTAGTTATTGAAGAGTCTGTCCATCAAATGTACAAGAGTATGAAATTATGTGTATTTCAGTTATGTGCGTGGCAGGTATATGTCTCGTGATGCTGTGCTTCAGCTGGCTGCTGTCCATTTTCAGAGCAAAGTACCATGGATACCCATACAGGTAGACATCCCTGCAACAATGCAATTGAATGAGTGAAGCATTTCTAAATATGGTAAAAATCATTTTTGTCTCTGCAGCTTCCTGATGGGTTAAAGATCCCAGTTGTCCTCCGGATATACCTAAATGTGAAACTGAAGACAGGAATATCTAAAGGTTCAAATAGTTTATTGCTGGATTTTGTAAAAATGTCACATGTATAAATTGCTATGGGTAATTGCGTTAACATCGGGTTATAGCAAAAAGCAAAATTAGCAGCTAAGCTGGGTCCTTTGATCTTGAAAAAATATATATCACAACTTTAACCATATTTAAGCAAGACAAAATCACTAAAGTAACATGCCCTGCACTAATAACCTCCCCATACACAATTTAAGTTTAGAGATTATTGGTTTTTGGTATTGGTTTTATTGGTTTGGATCCTAAGACGTAACCGGTAATGAAATGTCGGTTCCCACACTTCCCACAAGATTTTCTGTTTTGTTAATTTTGACATTGATTGAATTTGACATTTTAAACATGACATTTTGGAAACAATAAATATTTTCCCCTTTTATCTTGATGTTGAATTTATTTTTGTACATTTATATATAATATATTTCCTAAATAGAATTTTCTTAGATTTGTGGAACTGTAATGAAGACTGAAGCTGGTTTGTTTATGAATTAACAATCACTCCAGGGTGTCGGGTTAGCACAGCTGGTATATATGTCTAGGTGAGTTAGTGAAATGAGAGAACGTCCGAGTCCAGAATTGAACTTTACTTGTCTTTAATTAATTAAATCTTGAGATTCCTCCATACCCACAAAGAAGGGCATGTGTGGTGGTATGGGTGTGTCGTTTTCTGATAGATAAACAAATACAAATTATAAGTACTTGCCTGTAAATACTTTCACAAATAACACCAAATTGTCCACACAGGGAATAAGCTTGCTTAAAGATTATTATAAACTAGCAGCTGGTTAATATCTGACTATGAGAATGTAAATAATAATTACACATAAATATTAATCAACCTGCTGATAACAGTGGCACACAATAAAATATGCAAGAAAAACAAAGTACCTCACTTGGAAATGATAAACACAGATAACACCTGAAACTGAGCCCAATAACAACGCTAAACGACTAGCTTTCAGCTCTTCACAATACGAGTAAACCTTACCAAACGACCACAATATTCCACAAACAAATGCATTTAAGAAACCGAACTAAAACACCAACAGTATTACTTACATTCAATGGACACACATAGTTAAAGGTAGTGATGGTAGATGAGGCGTCATGAAGCGTTTCGACCCACAGCAAAACTGTATTGATACTGTAGTGACCATTTGTCCCCAAACTTAAATTCAAAAAACTCAAAAAACTTGAAAGTGATCAAAACAAAAGTAAATCCAAC
>NW_006800562.1:229838-240470 GCF_000485575.1 Poecilia formosa | reverse complement strand
ATAGGTTTTGAGCACGAATTGACTACAAACTACATCTCCCATAATGCATTCCGATTGTTACCAGCCAACATGACGGCTTCTCGCCACTAGAGTGCAGCAGAGTCACCTCAAGCTGATTATTGATTTTCCCAGCAAATAAAACTGAGACATCGACAAGCTAACATCAAAATGTCCAAGAAAAGAAAAATTGATTTACAAGGAAGACTGTGAATAAACGATGGGAAAACGGATACCTGTTTCTACTTGAAGGTGAAAAACCAGTACAGTGATCCCTCGCTATAACGCGGTTCACCTTTCGCGGTCTCGCTGCTTCGCGATTTTTTTGTGCAGTTTTTTTCACAGTGCATTTTGTTCTGCGTCCTGATTGTCTAAACAGTCTCCAGGGTCACAACTACATATTATTCAGATGGATGCCCTCCCCACCCTCATGTGAAGGTGAAGGAGTACACGTCCTACATTTCTCAGGTGGATGTGTACACAACATACGCTCGCTCTTCCCAACAGCCACAGTCAAAAATGATGCAGCGGTAAAAGCAAGCTTTATTGTGGCTGAAGAAATCGCCCGAACTTCAAAATCTTTTTCGGAGATCTTGCTCAGCTAAATCAGAAACTACAAGTACGTAAACAAGTCATCACACAGATGTCTGACACGATCACAGCTTTCCAGCAAACTCGACCTATGTAAGTGCCAGGTGGAACAAAACAATCTCATCCACTTTCCTGCTTGTCGGATCATCTCGGCCTCAGCTCCCGGTGCTTTTTCATGTGCTCGCTTACCAAACTAACTCAGTTAATAAACGAGTTTGATCGGCGCTTTTCTGACTTTAAATCGCAGCACTCTGGTTTTGACATCTTTGCCCATTCTTTCACCGCCGATGTCTGCAGTGCGCCCCACCGCCTTCAGATGGAGTTAATTGAGCTTCAAAGCGACAGTGAGGTTCTGTGATGTTTCAGTTGAGAACTTTTACCGTCTACTGTCTCCTGATTTGATGCCACAGCTTCGACTTCATGCAGTTCGTGTTTTGTCCATGTTTGGAAGCACCTATCTGTGCGAACAGACGTTTTCAATAATGAATTTAAACAGGACCAAGCATAGATTGCGCATTACTGACGAAAGCCTACAAGCCGTTTTGCGGATTGCCACAACACAAGAACTAAAACCAGACATCAACAAACTGACCGGGGCAAAATGGTGCCAGACATCCAGTCAGAAAACATCGGTAAGCACGAACAAACTGAATTAAAATAGAATGAATGTATGTAAAACCGAGAGTAAGTATACTAGAATATGCATATAATTTATTGATTTTGCTTGTGTTTTGTTTTGTGTTTATTTACAGAACATGACCTGTGAATAAAGATGTTTGTGAGTTGATGTTGGGGTGAAGAGGGATCAGCTTTGCGTTCAAGGACAGGCAACATCACTTAATTGTTTTGTTGTTCTTATGTGAAATACATGTTGGTTGTGCCATAAATAAAAAAAGTTTTGTGGATGAAATTGAGTTTATATCAAAACTTTTTATGTTTGCTTACTGATTTAAGTATTGTAATTTTTAAGTATTGTAATTTTTAAACTGAGCAGCAATTTTACATACATGCAAACTCAAAGGTAATATTTAAAACTTGAATACATAAAATCAGTTATTTAACAATATGAGGCGTTGTTTAATTTATTTTTAACATTGTATTTTCATACATTTATGGTGCCCAAGTCTAGTTTTCCAGAGCTACCATCTGCAACTTTAGTTGTGTTCCTTCTCTAACACACCTGGATCATTGACTCATTATAAGCCTCTACAGAACTGAGTTGCTGCTAATGAGGGAAGTCAACCTTTTGTCTGGGTGTGTTTTAGCAGGGATGCATCTAAAAGTTGCAGTCTAGAGGACTGAACCTGGCCACTCCTGATTTGTACTGTCAATGCAGCCCATTGAGGGTGGCCAATATGCTGAAGTGGCCATAGGTGAAATTGAGTTTGACACCCCTGATCTAGTCAATACAGTAAGATTTGTCATTGTATATTATATATTGTATTATGTCATATCTTCAGTTAAATTTAAAATATATTTGATATTCTTAGGATACAGTCAATAAATAATGTGAACATGTACCATAAAGTGACAATTTAAGTGAACGTGCTTGGAATGAGAATGCTTATGGATGTTTTTACTTTTCTTTTTTTAATGTTTTCCACAAATTTATTTAAAAAAAAAGTTTTTCCAACATTTTGAAATTTTGTCTGTTACACTTTTTGGATATAACTTCTGCTGTAGAAAAAAATGAATATACAATACATTTATATGAAATAATTTATAAAAAGTAACAGTAATTTGTAGAATGGATGCATATCTGAGTTTATCTTGGTGTATCTGGGACTTCATTCTCAGGCCTGGCCTCATAATGCCTCAGCATTGAGGAGGTGGATTTATTTAAATAAGACAGTTTAGTCAAACATATGCAACACTTAACCTGCAGAACATAATATGAAAGTAAACTAAGAGTTAATTTCAGCTGAATTTGGATTCAGATAGATCAAGTAGAAACTGACAAGAACCGGATGAAACAACAACGAAATAAAAACAAATACTTTATTTTCCGATGTCAGATCAAAATGGTCCCACAATGCGGAAACGTTTCGATTGCCTTTTAGCTTTAGAGCTTGAGAGGTATTTAAGATAAGGAGTTCTCCACTTACTAACCTCTGAATCAGAAAACAAATTTAAGTTTCTATGTGGTCGAGCTGGAACTGTAAAATCAGTTAAATGCTGACGTATCGTTACTTCTATCCAAAAGATTAACTCCATACAGTTAAAGTGCAAGTAATTGAAGGTTAGCTGATTGAATACTTAAATTTTGAACCAGATATTTGACTGCAATAGGGATAGAGTTCAATACTGTGTTAAACTGAGTAAGTAAGTGGTCCAGATTATACTATAAGCAAAATTCCTCATTCAACCAATCTCCATTGTCATTAGGAAGTGTGTTATGGACCAAATACCTTTTTCCATCCAGTGATCAAAATACAGAGACTTATTTTGGTAACACTTTATTTGAAGGGATGTGCATAAGACTGACATGACACTGTCATAAACATGACATAACATCTGTCATGAACATGAACGAGTCTTTATGAATGTCTGACTGTTGTCATGAAGTGTCATTCGGTAAATAATGACACTTTTAATCCAAAGNCATTGACTCATTATAAGCCTCTACAGAACTGAGTTGCTGCTAATGAGGGAAGTCAACCTTTTGTCTGGGGTGTTTTAGCAGGGATGCATCTAAAAGTTGCAGCCTGGAGGACTGAACCTGGTCACTCCTGATTTGTACTGTCAATGCAGCCCATTGAGGGTGGCCAATATGCTGAAGTGGCCCTAGGTGAAATTGAGTTTGACACCCCTGATCTAGTCTATACAATAAGATTTGTCATTGTATTTTATTGTATATTATATATTGTATTATGTCATATCTTCAGTTAAATTTAAAATATATTTGATATTCTTAGGATACAGAATATCAATTTAAGTGAACGTGCTTGGAATGAGAATGCTTATGGATGTTTTTTCTTTTATTTTTTTAATGTTTTCCACAAATTTATTTAAAAAAAAAACAACAAAAAGAAAAAAAAACAGTTTTTCCAACATTTTGAAATTTTGTCTGTTACACTTTTTGGATATAACTTCTGCTGTAGAAAAAAAATGAATATACAATACATTTATATGAAATAATTCATAAAAAGTAACTGAGTAATTTGTAGAATGGATGCATATCTGAGTTTATCTAAGTGTATCTGGGACTTCATTCTCATGCCTGGCCTCATAATGCCTCAGTATGGAGGAGGTGGATTTATTTAAATAAGACAGTTTAGTTAAACATATGCAACACTTAACCTGCAGAACATAATATGAAAGTAAACTAAGAGTTAATTTCAGCTGAATTTGGATTCAGATCAAGTAGAAACTGAAAAGAACCGGATGAAACAACAACGAAATAAAAACAAATACTTTATTTTCCGATGTCAGATCAAAATGGTCCCACAATGCGGAAACATTTCGATTGCCTTGAGGCTGCTCCATAGTTGATGCTGTAACGTAAAAGATCAAGAATTAATTTGGAAAATGACTTCCTTATAAAAACACAGTTTGGTGCCTCAGTGTCATTTCGAAACAGTTCCTGTATACGCCCACCGACACGGGGTTTGGTCTATGGGCTTGACACATGCGCTGACACATCGGTGTTGCCGGACCCATCACTAGTTGAAGATAAATAAAGTCTGCCTTGAGATCCGCACCACTCAGTGCTCAGATCTATAAACAAAATATGAATGAGCAGCCACCCAGTGGCGGAAATAAAACTCCTTGATAAAGGAAAACTAAACTAGAGGGCTGAAAACAAATAATTAACAGTCTTTTGTACAGGAACCTAAATAAAAAGTACATACCCCTTTCATGTTATTGTTTACATCCAGAAATTTTTTGCATGCCATCCATAGCCGCGCTGACATGGTAGAACAATTCTGTTAAAATTAAATCTGGGGATTTCTTTTATTAAACATCTTGAACAATTGTACAGAATCATGTGACATGTATATACAAGAAGATATCAAATTGCACATGTTTAAGACACACATAAAAATATTTCATGAAAAAATTGTATCAGGCATTAAACAGAAGGGAAAAAATGACAAAAATAAACAGCCCCTCCATGGGCTGCCCCCTTATCATGGTGGAAGGGTTTCAGTATCCCAGTGATCTATGCTGTTGGGGGCTTCATGCCCCTGGTAGGGTTACCCAAGGTCCTAGGTGAGGAGTCAGACAAAGGGCAGCGCAAAGATTCCTTATAATGAAGACAATCTTTGGAAACGGTGTTCCCTCGCCTGAACGTGGGTCATCACAGCTCCACTCTGGAGCCAGGCCTGGAGATGGGGCACATTGGCAAGCACCTGGTGGCTGGGCTTTAACCCACTGAGTCTAGCTGGGCACAGCCTAAAGAGGAAACATGGGTATCTCTTCTCATGGGCTCACCACATGTGGGAGGGCCCAAAGGGTTCGGGTTCAGTGTGGGATGGGTGGTGGCTGAGGGCGAAGACCGTGGCGATCCGATCCTCTGTGACCGAAGCTGACTCTCGGGACATGGAATGTCACCTCTCTGGTGAGGAAGGAGCCTGAGCTCTTGTGTGAGGTTGAGAGGTTCCAGCTAGAAATAGTTGGTCTCACTTCAATTCTTGAACCAGTCTCCTTGAGAGGGGTTGCACACTCTTTCACTCT
The DNA here is from genome assembly GCF_000485575.1 of Poecilia formosa. Classification (NCBI taxonomy): domain Eukaryota; kingdom Metazoa; phylum Chordata; class Actinopteri; order Cyprinodontiformes; family Poeciliidae; genus Poecilia; species Poecilia formosa. The sequence continues at coordinate 235,205 of NW_006800562.1, read as the reverse complement.
GGAGTTGCCTATTGTGAGAGGTGCCGGCAGGAGTGGGCATACTTTTTGTGCCCCATCTTGGTCCCTGTATGTTGGGGTTCACCCCAGTGAATGAGAGTCTAGCCTCCCTCTGCCTCCATTCTGACTGTTTGTACAGTTCAGATTATTTCAAAGACCTCCTCAATCCCACCTACATTCCTTCCATTGAGGAAGCAGAACCTGGGGACTATGGGTTGGGCTATCTAATCTCTGGGGATGAGGTCGCAAAGGTGGTTAAAGAACTCCTTGGTGGCAGGGCCGCACGGGTGGATGAGATTCGCCCGGAGTTCCTTAAGGCTCTGGATGTTGTAGAGTTATATTGGTTGATGCGACACTGCAATATTGCATGGACATCAGGGGCAGTTCCCTGGATTGGCAAACCGGGATGATAGCCCCCCATTCCGAAAGGGGGGCCGCAGAGTGTGCTCCAACTACAGAGAGGTCACACTCATAAGCCTCCCTGGTAAGGAGGCTGGAGAGGAGGGTCTGTTGGACAGTCGAACCCCGGACTGAGCAGTGTGGTTTTCGTCCTGGTTGTGGAAAACTGGACCACTTCTACACCCTCAGTGGGGTCCTAGAGGGTATGTGGGAGTTTGCCCAACTATTCTACATATGTTTTGTGTACTTGGAGAAGGCGTTCGACCGTGTCCCTCAGGGAGCCATGTGGGGGGGGTTCATCGAGAGTATGGGGTACCGTGCCCTTTGACACAGGCTGTTAGGTCTCTTTATGACCGGTGTCAGAGTCTGGTCCGCATTGTCGGCAATAAGTCCAGCTCGTTTCCAGTGAGAGTTGGACTCCGCCAAGGCTGCCCTTTGTCACTAATTTTGTTCATTACTTTTATGGACAGAATTTCTAGGCACAGCCAAGCTGTTAAGGGAATTTGTTTTGGTGATCTTAGGATCGCATCTCTGCTTTTTGCGGATGTTGTGGTTGTATTGGCTTCATCAGGTTGTGATCTACAGGTTTCACTGGAGCGGTTCACAGCCAAGTGTGAAGGGACTAGGATGACGATCAGTGCCTCCAAATCCGAGGCCATGTTCTTAAACTGAAAAAGGGTAAAGTGCCTTCTCTGGGTAAGGGAAAATGTCCTTCCCCAAGTGGAAGAGTTTGTGTATCTTGGGATCTTGTTCACGAATGAGGGAAAAATGGAGTGGGAGATCAGGTGGATTGGTGTAGCGTCTGCAGTGAAGCAGGCGATGTACCAGTCTGTCGTGGTGAAGAGAGAGCCAAGTTATCTGCGTTCTACGTTCATACCCCCATCTATGGTCATGAGCTTTGGGTCATGACCGAAAGAACGAGATCACAGATACAAGCAGCCGAAATGAGTTTTCTCTGTGGGGTGTCTAAACTCTCCCTTAAAGATAGGGTGAGAAGCTCAGTCATCCTGGAAAGACTCAAAATAGAGCCGTTGAGAGGAGCCAGTTGAGGTGGCTTGGGCATCTAGGTAGGATTCCTCCTAGACGACTCCCTGGTGAGGTGTTCCGGGCTCGTCCCACTGAGAGGAGACCCAGGACACCCTTGAGGGACTGTGTTTCTTGACTGGCCTGAGAACCCCAGAGGAGCTGGCCCAAGTGGCTGGGGATAATTGGAAGAAGATGGATGGATGGACAAATAAATAGAAAAAGACATAGGGGCACTAATTCTCATCAATTGAGTTCAGGTTGTAGGTGTTAAAGAGCTGTATTCCATGCTTGCTTTTCATTAATTTTAACCCTCCTAGTACCAACCTGTCGGCGCCGACAGGATTCGGCTTGTGTAATTCTCTTAACCGTAATTCCTGAACGGTGCAACGTATCAGAAAAATTCCAAAAGTACAGAAAAGCTGAGACATTGCGCTTTCAAGGCATATATGATACATTACGGTAGCTACCCGGGAAAGTTTGATATGAGCTTGACCAATCAGAAGAAAGATTCATGGTTGCGTCACATTTGTCACCCAAGCTACTTTGTATCATAACTCGTGAATGGCTGGCCGAATTCAAAAAATTTCAAAAGTATCTGAAAGTGCATAAAAAGGGCTTTCCAACGGTGTATCACATCTGCATGTTGCAATAAGCTTTCCATAAGATTTTTCCGTTACGTAATTTCAATGCGAAGCTAAGCATTGCATCCTCGGAGCAGCGGTGCGAGAGAGAAAGGAGACGACGGAAAAGGAGACGGCAGAAGACAATTTGAAAGATATGTATAAACGAAAATCAGAAAGAATAATCAAGAGTCGCAGAAAGGAACATAACGAGGAATATATTACTGGGACAGAACCAGGGTATGTAAAACACGCCGTTTTTTCATATGTATGCTGCACAACGCTAGCTAAACGCTTAGCTTCATCTTCATTCCTGCATAATTTGTGCAATAATTATTTATTATGCTGAAAATAGGAAATTATTTCCTTTCAAATTTTATTTTTATCTTTTTCATAATCCTGCTATAAATTTACATTTGTAATGAGTAGTTTTTTTGTGATTTTACTGTATATTTCTTTTACTTTAGGCCATTCTCTGAACCAGAGGATGAACTTACCCCTGGTCACAGGCAGGGTCGCAGCCACATTCGCAGTGACCAAGGAAGAGGAGATGTTGTCCGCAGCAGGTCACCATGTCGTTCCTCAGTAGCTGCATGGAAAACCACGCTTGACCCTGACATCACTCCCCCCCCACTGAAGTTCAAGCCCAAAAGAGCTCCTGGAGTTCAGCCACCTCTAAATTCCCAAGTCTCAACTCCAGGTGAAATGTTCTCCCACTTTTTTGATGAAAAAGTTTTGAAACTTCTGTGCAACAATTCAAACAAGTATGCAGTGAGAAATCATCGTAGTGGAAGAAATTTTGCCTGGAGTGAGATCACTATAGAGGAGATGAAGAAATACTTGGGTTTGTTACTGTACATGGCTTTGCTGGAGCTCCCAAAAGTTTCAGATTTTTGGAGGAAAAATACAATTTTCTACGTGCCCTTCCCCTCCACTGTCATGTCCAGGAACAGATTTAGGGTTATTTCTTCAAATCTTCATATCAGCGATCCAGCAGAGGATGCACTGAATGATCAGAGGAAGGGGACAGGAGAACATGACCGTCTCCACCGGGTACGACCTCTCCTTGAGATCATGAGGAACCGGTGCATGGCTTTTTACCATCCAAAGCAGCATCTGTCAGTTGATGAAAGAATGGTGGCCACAAAAGCCAGGATTGGTCTGAAACAGTACATGAAAGCCAAGCCTACTAAGTGGGGGTTGAAGTTCTTCGTGCTGGCGGATGTGAATGGCTACACTGTTGACTTCTCTCTTTACCAGGGGAAGTCAACAGTATCGTCAGGGAACGGGCTCTCCTATGATGTAGTGACGTCACTAGTAAATAAAGATTACCTCGGGTCGGGTTATGTTATTTACTGTGACAACTTCTACACAAGCCCCCTCCTCTTCCGCTACCTGGGTCAGCAGGGATTTGGGGCTTGTGGCACTTACCGGCAAGGGAGGGTCGGTGTTCCTACGACCACAGAAAATGCCCTGAACCGAGGGTCACCGAGGGGTTCCATTCGATGGATCAGGGAGCACGACCTTCTCTTTGTAAAGTGGATGGATACAAGAGAAGTTTCCATCTGTACAAATGTCCATCCAGTTTACAAAGGGGAGACAGTGCTCCGCTGGCAGAAGACAGAGGATGGGAAACGCCAGAAGCTGCCTGTCCCCAGACCAACAGCTGTGGGGGAGTATAATAAATTTATGGGAGGGGTTGACACTTCCGACCAAATGCTGGCAACACACTCCACCAAACGACGAACCAAGAGGTGGCCAGTAACCGTTTTCCAGCACTTTCTGGACATTGCTGTCACCAACAGCTTCATCCTTCACAAGGAGCTGTGTGCCAGTAGGCACCAAAAGCCGAAAACACGACAGCAATTTCAGGAGGAGGTAGCTGCATCTCTTCTCGGCGTTTCACTTCACAGCATGTCTGAACATCACCCCTCTGAAGACCACTTCCCTGTTGCCACGAGCCAAAAGCAGGAAAAGGCCCAGAGAGCCAGCATGGGGCGACGACAGTGCACTGTGTGCAAAAGAAGCACCCCATGGCAATGTGAGGTGTGCAGAGTGGGACTCTGTGTGCAGCTGGAGAGGAACTGCTTCAGAGCCTTCCACAAAAAATAAAAACGCCTGAAATAATAATAAAGAAAACAGGCATAAAATCTTGTAAATTGGAGGCCAGACTTCACAGTTTTCTCTGCATTTATGGTATATGTTGAAAATTGAAATTGTACATCTCAAATTCTTTGCCCCTGTCATCTGAAAGTTTTTATTCAGTAATAAACCTGAAAATTTCAATTCCGATTTTAGTTTTTTTTCTCTTTAAACTGTTTTTTCACAATTTTTAATAGACTAAAATGTTAAATGACCATCAAATACTGAAAGCTGAGGGTGTTTTGGAAAAAAGAGCAAAAATTCAGACTCATTGCACATTTTTTAAAAATTTTACAGCCATAAAATCAAAAAATGCCAGGCGGACCAGTTAATATTATGGTCTGAAGAGGGTTAAGACTCTCAGGTGGTTGTCCATTGGAAGGCTTTTAAAGACTGGAAAGACAGGTTTTCTATTTCCCCATTTACAGGAGTGGATGAAGAATTTGGCAAGGATCAGCAGATTGTTAAGTATAAGGTCAATTATTCTGTCTCTGAGGGTGGTTCCAAATATTATTGTGAGGATTTAGTTTTGTGTTGTTTTATAGTTAATTTAGTTCCTGGGTCGTCTCGTCTGCCCGATTGCTCCCAGTTGTGTCTCGTGTTCCCTGATTAACCTGTGTATTTAATCCCACCTGTGTCTCTTGTTCCCTGTGGCATCCTTGTTGTATGTTGGTTGTTCCTGTGTCTGCTTTCCTGCGTTGTGCCGTTCCAGTACTATCAGTGTCTGAGTTCCTAGTCTCATTGCTCACCTGTGCTGCCTGGACTTCTGTACACTTTCATTAACATTAAAACCATAATTTTTCCCCTCAACCTGGGTCCAGTTGCGACCATCCTCACCAACAACTACCACAATTTATGACAATTATATCCTCTCTTTTTAAGGGATGAAGTAGGAAAAAGGTTTTGTTGAATCCTGAATGTTTTCCCAAAATGTTCAAGTGTGTACACAATAGAAAAAGAGATGGTCTGTTTCAATATCGTCACAAAAGGTACAGTTGTTAGTGTCAAAGTTGAATCTTTGTCATAATAGTTCCCTGGATGGAAAAATGTTATTGAGAATTTTTAAATTTACTCCTTTAGTTTTAGAACTTGAGAGGTATTTAAGATAAGGAGTTCTCCACTTACTAACCTCTGAATCAGAAAACAAATTTAAGTTTCTATGTGGTCGAGCTGGAACTGTAAA
>NW_006800562.1:225631-229103 GCF_000485575.1 Poecilia formosa | reverse complement strand
GAAGTGTCATTCGGTAAATAATGACACTTTTAATCCAAAGTTGCTCTAAAAGTTGCATTGAAAGTCCATTAAAAATGCCAACTTTGTATTAAATTATCGTAATTTACAAAATCATGCAAAGTTGGCATTTTTAATGGACTTTTAATGCAACTTTTAGAGCAACTTTGGATTAAAAGTGTCATTATTTACCGAATGACACTTCATGACAACAGACATAAACATTCATGAAGACTTCCTTATGTTCATAACAGGTGTTATGTCATGTTAATAACAGTGTCATGTCAGTCTCATGCACACCCCTTCAAATAAAGTGTTAACCTTATTTTTGTGTAGCACATATCTATTATTCCAGACAGGAATTTGGTGAGGAGTAAAATTGTGGGTCTACATAAGTTTCCACCATAACAAATCCTGTGTGTGAAAGGAAGATAGCTTAAGAGGGAGTCTGTCAAACCTAAAGTCACATCTAAGAACAAAATCTATGTATCCAGTTTTTTAAACAAACCTTTGCCAAGACAATTCCATTCATTAAAAAGGATTTCAACTAGTTTACCTTTAAGACCACATTTAAACATTCAAACTCAACAGCTTGCAAACCACCATCTCTAAACTTCTTAACATTGTTTGCTTTCTTTAAGTAGTGGACTCAAATTTTCCAGCTTAAATTAACTGATTTATAGCATTAATGTATTTGTTGGGTACAGCCATGGAATATGCTGGGTATTGCTGAGTTGCAGATGATGTAGTACCGACGTCATGCAACGCAGATGGGGGTCAGGAAGTAAATGCAGCCCATTTACTTCTGTTGATCCAGCTTCAAAATGCCCAAAGTCTGTCGTGTACGGTTGCTCCAACCGTTCTAATAGAGAGAACAATAAACTTTATTTTTGTGTTACAAAGATAAATGGTTACAACAGAGTTAATTTTAAAAAACGTACCGATAAAAGACGAGAAAAGTTACAGGTGATGTAAATTCCCAAGACTGGACCCCTACTGTTAACCTGGGCTGGAACTTTTTCCCACTCTCTCTGGCCACAAATTATGTTTTAATGGGGTTTCTGTAGATTGCTGCGAATGGTTGACCTACATTGTAGAAATACAGTATAGCACAACATTAACATATATACATACAACTCCAGTACATGGGCGGAAATCCCGGGGTTATCTGTAGGGGTCCAGACCCCTCCCCAATCTTGGAAAAGTCTAGAATTATCCCTCCCTAAAGAAATCATAAAAGAAACCTTTGTATCTAAACAATATCGATATGAAAAGACAATAGAAAACAACGAATGAAATAAATCTGCCATACATCTAAGAAAAAAAAAAGAATTTTTAGGTCCACTTCTACCATTGTTAGAACAATGGTAGAATGTAGGAACAGCAACAGCAGCGCTGAACGACACAGGCTCTGTTAGAGCCGCTAAGTGAGGAGCTAGCTGTTAGCTGTTAGCTGTGGCTCTGCAGCACAAATAACAAAACCCTTCCAGTAAGTAAATACTTAAGGCAAAAGACATGTTACACATTTTATTGACTTTCACTGCTCAATAGAGTGAAATACATTAACAATAAAAATCAGACTGCAGTTCATTATTTCATTACTTTGACTGAATCATAATAAACTGCCACGTTATGCCTTGAAAATCAAAATGAGCAAAACTGGCTACATTGCTTTCATAGACTTAGTTCTTTTTTTCTGTCAAAGGTAGCCAATATTTGTATTATATTTAGTTCTCTAACTTACTTTAATAAGAAGAGTTTGAAATGAGAAATGGATTACCTGTGGCTTGCACTAGCAATAGCGTTGTTATTATTGACTAATTACCATATTTTCTGACCTATAGCGCCCCCATCACTATAAGCCACACCCACAAAGTTTTTTTTTTTTTTTTTTTACTTATTGATTGATTTATTCTTCTTCCTCCTGCGTATTGAAACCACTGAAGTCATCTTCAGTGTCGGAGTTGAACAGCCTCAGAACAGATTCATCATATGCCTTTTCTGTCTCTATTGCCCCTTTTCCACCGGCTCTACTTCAGCAGCCCGGCTCGGCCCAGCTCAGCTCGGCTCTACTTCAGAGTGACCGCGTTTCCACCGACTGGCTGGCCCTGTTCCGAAGTAGGGACCTAAAAAGCAGGGCCAGCCTCGAAAAAAAGCTGGTGGAAACACTCAGCAGGGGTGAGCTGAGATGGTGGGAAAGGGGCATAAGTCAGTGTTGCTCTCCGTGTCACAGAACATTTTCAAGTTCAGGCCACCTGCTTTTATGTCTTCTGAAGGTCTTTCTGGTCTTTTGGCATTCAGTGAGTTCTTCCCACTGCCGTCTCTCCAATGCCGAACCATGGATTCATTCACGCCAAGCTTACATGCAACGACTGATCTAAGACAGAGAAGTTTGCATCTGAAATTTTGATGATAAAAGCGACTAAAGTCAGAATATGACAGCGATGGATTTAGAAAGAAGCGACTAGAATAGTGTGGATTGGAGTGAAGAGGAAGAGCTGGGTGGTCAGAATGAAGAGAAAGTGGGAAAAGGTGGGGAAAGGTGGTGTGAAGCAGTGAGCTTCTGAAAGAAAGAAAGAAAGAAAGAAAGAAAGAAAGAAAGAAAGAAAGAAAGAAAGAAAGAAAGAAAGAAAGAAAGAAAGAAAGAGAAGTGAATGAGAAGTGAGGAAATACAGAAGGAACTGTGAAGGCATTGAGGAAAGAGAAGAAGAATCAAAAATCCAAATATGAATATTATAGTAAGATTTGATGAAGGAGAAGGGGTAAAGAAAATTGAGTCACTTAAGTTAACAAAAGCACTTAAAGCTCATGTTGGAAAAATTAAACATACTAAGATATTGAGAGGGCTGCACAGTGGTGCAGTTGGTAGAACTGTTGTCCTGCAGCAAAAAGGTCCTGGGTTCGATTCCTGGCCTGGGGTCTTTCTGCATGGAGTTTGCATGTTCTCCCTCTGTGCATGTCTGGGTGCTCTGGCTTCCTCTCACAGTCCTGTTAGGTTAATGGTCTCTCTAAATTCTCCTTAGGTGTGCATGGTTGTTTGTCCTGTTACTACCACCCTGGTGATAGTAACAACCTTTTCAGCATGTCAATGTTCTTAGGCCTTCTAATGAGCCATCATTTGATCCGGATGTGTTGAAGTAGAGACACATCTAAAAGTTGCAGGAAACCGGCCCTCCAGGCCTGGAGTTGCCCACCGATAGCCTAAACTGTCAGGGTTCCTCTGTGTGTGTGAATGCGAGTGATGCATCTTTTCCAATAAAGATCTTGGTGGAGAACCTCGGCAACCTACACAGGTGGAGCTCATCGGCTTCATCAGAGTGCTGGGAATAAAAGAGCAGCAGAGCCTTCACTCAGTGCTGCATGATTAATGCTTACTGGTTTGTCTCATTGAATTTTCCAAGAAGGATCAATCAGTTCTGCTGTTTCTCCTCCTGTGTATGAAATGAAATGAAATGAAATGAAATGAAATGAAATG
>NW_006800562.1:223601-224999 GCF_000485575.1 Poecilia formosa | reverse complement strand
TAATGATGGAAATGGAATTAATGTGAATTCCATTTCCATCATTAATCTTGTATAATAAGATTTGGAAATGGAAAGAAGCCCCATTGTTATCCCAATAAAGAAATGAGTTTACATCTCATATATGTAAACTGATGGAAAGGATAGTGAATGACAGATTAATGCAATATTTGGAGTCATGAAATATAATTGCTCCTTATCAGAGAGGCTTTCATAGAGGGAGAGGAGCAATGGATCCTATTTTATGTTTAGAAGATGATGTTAGGAAAACTCAGATTAATAAGGAAACTGTTGTTGCTGTGTTTCTTATTAATTTATTTTTAACAGACAAAAGTAAAATCAAGAAAGAATAAAAGTTAAAACATTATCATGCCCAAGTGACATGCAATTTTATATTATCTGTTCGAAAAGGAGCAGGTAGAAGATACAATATCTTATAATGTCCTGCCCTTTTCATACTCATCAACTTATAATCAGTTAAATGTCGAAACACCAAAACAACGAATTTCCACCTTACATGATATTTAAATCTCACATCTTTAGATGGACAATTATTTAAACACTTTTTATATCATCAGTAACATTTATGGACTTTAAAACATTCATCTTATAGATCATATTTCCCAATAAGCTCCTTTTTAAACAGTCTTTTAAGCTGGTTTGTATTTGTACTTTTTTTAAACTCATTCAATCCATTTCATACATCTACTCCACACACCAATAAACAAAAACTCTTCTTGTTCTTAATACATTGTTTTTTAAAATGTCCTTGTCACAAAACATTTTTTGTATATTGGGTGGAAGTTGATGATTTCTTACCTTAAACATGTACAGTTTTAAATGTTACAAGGTCCCAGAATTTCAGTATATTTGATTTAAAAAATAACAGGTTTGTGTTCCCAATATTCCACTTTATGTAGTATTCAGATTTTTTTTTTTTGTATGACGTATAATGGCTGTAAATTTGTTTTGTATGTATTCCACCAACCTGGAGGATACTAATATAAGTAAAATAATATTTTGTAGTGATTCATTATCTGCATTGTTGAGTATTGAAAAGGGACGTACAAATAATCATCAAGATATATGAGGTTATGGCTGTTCATCACAGAATATGTGAACAAAATAAAAATGCAATATTATTTTTGGACTCCTGCTCATGTAGGTATTATGGGCAATGAAAGAGCAGATAGGTTGGCTAAGAGGATATTGATATGCCAATAAAGTTATCTAAATCTGAAGGCAAAAGTATAGTTTGGAGAGAAAGCAAGATATGGAAAATTAGGTGGGATAATGAAATAAATGGAAGGTATTTATGTAGGATACAAAATACTGTTAATGTAGTAAGGATCAGAGGAATAAACAGGAAGGAGGAGATAATTATAAATAGAATAAGAACCG
>NW_006800562.1:217460-223424 GCF_000485575.1 Poecilia formosa | reverse complement strand
GAAAGAAAAAAAGAAGGGTTTTCGTTTGTTTTAAAAATACCAGGCTCATTAGGAGAATTTGAGGAATAAGTATTGGGTCCAACAGATGGCCGTAGTACAACAATAATAGATGCAAGCTGCTGTTAAAATCAAAAGAACAAAAAGAAGCGGTTGGGGTCTATGCTTGGGCCCATAGACATGAATACGGGGCCAAACTTGACATTTCACAATTCGCCTCGCTCTGAGAAGAACGCTCTCCACGTTCTACGTTTGCAAGGCGTCAGCTCAGGTGATTGTTCTTATTGTGGGGAAACAGAAGGAGTAGAACGTGGTCTTTTTGTTTGTTTTTTTAACCATTCAACATGTCTTCAGTTTAATAACCCCAGTTGAGGATAAAATTAATTTGTTATGGCTCTGCTCTCTGATTAGGGTCAAGACCAACCTTGAGGCATGCCAAGGCCTGACTGGCCTCCAGGAGCTCGTGCTCCAGCTTAGAGCAGTTTTCCAGCACCTCTGACAGCTCCTGCAGCTTCACCTGGATTTCAATGCTGTTAAGCTCATAGATGGCGAACATTTCCTCTTTTATCAGCTGACACATCTCTGTCACCTTCTCTGTTAGCTGCCCATCATTTCCTGGTCTCTGGTTTGCTCATGGTTTATTTTTTTCCACCATTTCTTGAGCTCTTTTCCTGATGTCATCAATGTACAAGCTGCTACAGTTCTCTTGAATCTCAGTCATGCTCACACTTGACTTGTTTCTTGACAAATCACAATCTGTATCTTCCACCATCAGCGAGTCTTCATGTCCTTTTTTAGGAGTGGATAGGGAGCTGGATGGAAGGTCATCAAAGAAGAAATCCATTTTGGTCTGTCTGACCATAAGGCAGAGTCTGTCACCCGGAAGTTATGCGATTGTATTTTTTTAGGGTAACTTTATTGGGACTCACATGTGTTAATTAATTGTAAGAAATACATAAGAGAGGGAAAACAAATGTTGCCCTGCGACAGACTGGCGACCTGTCCAGGGTGACACCGCCTCTCGCCCGGAACGTCACCTGGAGAGGAACCAGCAACCCTTCCGACCCCACTAAGGGACAAGGGTGTAAAGAAAATGGATGGATGGATGGAACGGGTAATGGGGATTTCAGCAACTATTGACAAATTTTTTAGGGAAGCATCATTCTCAAGATATAATACAAGCACTTATTAAATATTTAAAAGACACAAAATTAGACAGGATTTTGTGTGAGAGAGAGAGAGAGTATCAGTGTATATATATGATATAATTATATTAAGGTTTGGAAGATATAAAAGTGAATTTCTGAATTACATCTCCGTCCAGTTGATGGCGGTAATGCACCTAGTTTGTAAACTGCCAGAAAATCTCTATAGAAGAAGAAGAAGAAGGAGAAGAAGGAGGAGAAGAAGAAGAAGACGTCCCAGCTTCTTGGTAGCAACATCCAGTGTGTCATCGAAAGGCCTTGGGGATCTGACGGGATCCCTGCTGTTCTCTGCAGTGATTGACTGGATCTCTCGCGGCTTTCAGGGGATTTGGTTCACTTGTTCCCGACGTCGGAGGCCTTTTTGTTTTGCTTAATGCGTTTGAGGCCATTTGTTTGCTAACTGAGTTTTAAGTACCGTTTGAATTTCTGGGCTGCCAACACAAGACCATTTTAGCGACACCTGAGAAAGCAAACAGGGTCAAGAACTCGGACAAATTCAAATTTTCTACAGAGCTTTTCATCTAATTGGAGGATGTGTGTTTGAAGCCTGATCAAATTAAATCTCTGAATGTTAGATCTCTCCGATTTCCTCCACCTACAAAATGTGGTTAAAACTTTTCTTTTTACTCCTGTATTTCATGATGTTGTTTTTGCTAGCTAGACTTTTTGAGACTGTGGTCTGGTATGAGACTGGCATGTTCGCCACGCAGCTTGTAGACCCAGTTACTCTGAGTTACAATAAGTTGAAAACCATCCTAGAGTGCAGAGGACTGGGATACACCGGCCTGGCTGAGAAGAAGGACGTCAGCGAACTGGTGGAAAAATCAGGTAAAATCACTGGGAATGTGTGGGTGAAAGGTGTTTTCGAAAAATATATACATAAATATTTATATTGTTATACTTAAATGTTTTTTGTGTAATTTGTTCAATAGGACTGAGGAACTGAGCGATTATTGTTAGAAATAATTACTTTTCTGTATTATAAAATTAAACTATTATTCTTTATTTCCAGAGATTTTAAAGTCATTTTTGTACTTGTTAACTCATGAAAGCCTATTTGAAGTTTGTTTAAATATTCTTTCTAACTCCACAGAGAAGACACATTTCATAATGTTAAAATTAGGCCTCTTCTGATTTGACCAGGGGTCTTCAACTCCAGGCCTTAAATGATGAAATCATAAAAATGTGTATATTGCAGTGACATAACACCTTTTAGGACCTTCAAAGATGCTTTACAAAAAAGAAAAAAACAGCTGAAAATTGAGAAGGAGACTGTGGTGGATAGAGCAGTTTACACAGGTGGGTTTTGAGTAATAATCTCAAAACCCACCTGTGCCACCCCACCTTCCAGAGAGGCAAAGAAAAGGCTCCATCCCCCATGGTACATGCTTGGTTCTGATGGGGGGTAGATCATTATTTGAGCTGTGGAATCAGAGATATAGAAGGACAGACACGGGTAATGTTGTGTATATGGAAGAATGATGCCCTGGTGATGGCATTGATGTGGTTTTGGAAAGACAGGGAGGAGATGGGAATGGTGCCAAAGTTTTGCACTATGGAGGAGACGGTGGCTGTGTGGCCATAGATGAGGAGGGAAATGGTCTGGGCTGAGGATAAGAGTTAATTGGGACCAGTAAAAAGTAGTTTTGTTTTGTTACTGTTGAGTTTTAGAAAGTTGATGTCCATCCAGAGTTTGATATCATAATTAATAATAGTAATAATAATTTAATAACCTTTATTTAACCAGGTTTGTCCCATGAGAACAAAATATCCTGGCTAAGACAGGCAGCATTCAGAGACAGAGGGAAAAGGTCAGAATTGTAACAATAAATATATATTAAAACATAAAAAAGGAATAATTAAGAAAATTAATAATTTCATTAGAGACTACAATTAATAATACTTCAGTTAATATAAATAGAACAGTAAAAAGAAACTCTAAAATGGGGTTTTAGCCTTGATTTTAAAATAACTTTGGTTTTTCAGCAAATAGATCCACAATGATCTGTTAATGTCATTGAGGGAAAATGCTCAGTTTTAGGTTTTATTAGATCTTAGTGCTACCTTTGACCTGCACAGTGGCGCAGTTGGTAGAGCTGCTGTCTTGCAGCAAGAAGGTCCTGGGTTCGATTCCCGTGCTGGGGTCTTTCTGCATGGAGTTTGCATGTTCTCCCTGTGCATGGTGGGTTCTCTGGTACTCCAGCTTCTTCCCACAGTCCAAAAACATGACTGTCAGGTTAATTGGTCTCTCTAAATTCTCCCTGGGTTAAAGTGTGTGTGCATGGTTGTGTGTCCTGTATGTCTCTGTGTCGCCCTGCGACAGACTGGTGACCTGTCCAGGGTCAGGTGACCTCACCTGGAACGTTAGCTGGAGAGGCACCAGCAACCCTCCTGATCCCACTAAGGCACAAAGGTGTAAGAAAATGGATGGATGCTGCCTTTGACACTGTTGACCATGCAATCCTGTTAAACAGACTAAAGATCCTGGCTGATATTTCTGATTCAACTTTGGACAGGTGACTCCGTCCCCTTAACGTGTGGGGTGCAACAAGGCTCAGTTTTGGGTCCACTTTTGTTTTCTTTTTATATTATTGCTGACATTATTCAGTCCTTTTCAGATATCTCTTATCACATTTACGCAGATGACATTCAATTGTGTTTTTTATTTAGACCTCATCAACTTGACAGGTTGGCCATCGTCGTCCAATGTTTGTCCCGTATCAGTGACTGGCTCTCCAGTAACACTCTGGTTTTAAGCACCAGTAAGACAGAAACTATGATTATTGTTCCCAGTCACTTGTGCCAAAATATAAGCCAGACAACTGCCTCCTGCCTGTTAGTAAAATCACAGGTAAAAAATCTAGGTCACACTTAATTCATCATTAGGTTTCGACTCACATTAAGGCTGTTTCCCGTTCTTGTTTCTTTTATTTGAGAAACATTTCTAAAATTAGACAAATGCTCTCCAGAGATCACCTGGAGAAAATCATTCATGCTTTTCTCTCATCTCATCTGGACTACAGTGATGCCCTTTTTAACTGCCTGGATAAATCCTGTTTCACGTTTGCAGTCAGTACAGAACGCGCCAGCTAGACTCATCTCCAAATCTAGTAAATTCTGTCATTTTGCTCCTGTTCCATATTCATTACACTGGTTCCCAAATTATTTTAGAATTTGTTTTAAAGTTCTTGTGTTGACATGCAAAGCATTACATGGCCAGACTCCTGATTCTTTGTCAGCTTTTAACTAAACATTCAGCTGCACATGGTCTTTGGTCTCAGTCTGAATCTTTTGGTTGTCCCACAAACATGGTTAAAAACTAAAGGGGACCGGGCCTTTCAGTCAGTGACCCCAAGGCTGTGGAACAGCTGGCCCTTGTAGCTCCATTTTGTTTGACTCTGTGGAGGTTTTTAAAAAGCAACAAAAAAAAAGTTTTATTTTTCCAGGCTTTTATCTCTTGATTTTATTGTGTTTCTTATGTTGGTTTTATGTTTTGTATGGTTTTAAGGTTGATTTCTATTGTACAGTGCTTTGTGATTTTATGTTTGTGAAAAGTACTTTATGAATAAACTTTGCTTACTGACGGTGTTCAGGACCAGCTGCAGCTCTCTGAATGACTTTAAGGCAGACCTGTGAAGACAATACAGTAATCAGTTCGACCAAAAATAAATCCATGGATGAATTTTTAAAGTATCCTTTTAAAAAGGCTCTGATGGTGGCTTTCAGGTCCTCTGAATCATTTTTTATTCTGCACACAGGAGAATTAACACAAGGGGAGCTGTATTCAGCCATCAAGAAAGCAAGAGAGCAGACAGAGGCTGGAAATTCCAGCACTACTACGGCCTTCAGTGGGGAGATGCACTTCTATGAACTGGTGGAGGACACAAAAGATGGAATTTGGCTGGTTCAGGTAAAACTGGGAATTTGTATGTAGTTATGGATAGAAAATGCAGAAAATTATTAGTGTCCTTTTAGCTTGGAAAAGCAGGGAACAATTCAGTTTTTAAAAAAAATAACAAAGGTCATACCCTGCTCTGAGAGTAACAGTATCAAAAATGCCAACTTGAAATACTGTGTTCAGTTCCTTTTACTCTTGTGTGATCTTCCATTAGACTGTTTTTCTATACCAGGGGTGGGCAATCCTGGTCCTGGGTGCCGGTGTCCTGCAACTCTTAGACGTCTCCCTGGTCTTGAATCCAACAGCTGAATCTCCTCAGTGCAGTCAGGTTCTCCAGAGTCCTGCTAACGACCTCATTATTTGACTCAGGTGTGTTGAAGTTGAGATACATCTAAAAGTTGCAGGAGACCCTCCAGGCCTGGAGCTGCCCACCCCTGTTCTATGCAGATAGTTTATAATACTTCTCCATCTGCAAGCTGGATTAAAAAAGCAATTGGTCATACACAGAGGTGGGAACAGCATGCAAAACTTGTACTACTATAAGAGTTGCACTTTGTGAACATATTTTTAAGATGTAGTCAATTACTCAAATGAGAGTAGAAAAAAGTATTTTAAAAAGCTACTGAGTAACAGGACATCTCATTTAATATTGTGAAATGTCAGACTGAGAAAAATATAAAATGTGTAAATTCATTTCAGACTGAAATTAAAATAATAAATGTGTTGTGCAAAAATATTCATAACTGTTACATTTCCATATTTTGTCACATAACCACAAGCAAATATATTTCATAAGGATTTCAAGTGAAAAACCAACAAAGTTGTATACAATTGTGAAGTAGAAAATTATACATGGTTGAAAAC
>NW_006800562.1:206782-216473 GCF_000485575.1 Poecilia formosa | reverse complement strand
AGATGTGTTTATCCAGTTTGGTTTACTGCACTTACCATAAAAGTAGAGAAAAATATGTATTCAAATTGGTATTCCTTTAAATACAGAGGGACACTATTTTTTCCCCCCACAAAACAACTGTCTGTCTGAACATGTTAATTTTCACTGTGACATCATCATATCCACTTGTATACTTGCAGGTTGTAGCCCAGGACCAGGAAGCTGTGCTCAGTCAAACGAACTGGGGAAAAATGGTGCTGAAGCTGTCTCAGTTTGGAATCAGAACTGGAATCTTAAACTGCTCCACTGACTTTAGGTAGGAATTGGCTAGTTCATCCCAAAATGTGCTTTTTAAACTAACTGTACAGAACCTAGTTATATGGATTGGTGCTCTGTTAAAGTGGTAATAGCTTTGAAGTGTTTTTGAAAAGTTTCTTGTCATGGAAAAGATGCAAAGCAACTAAAATGAGTCGGCGCAGTAGGATTTATTGGATGTATAGAATAAGTAAATGGTATTTGGCCTGTACTCCTGGTCCACTGGATTTATCAAGTCCAGAGGACCCCAAAGCACGTCACACTGCATTCAGTCCTTCATGCACAGTTTGACAGAGGTGAGACTGCCATTCACTGGTGGGTGAAATGTCTTGCCCAAGGACACAATGACAGAGGCGGTCAAACCAGCAACCCTATATACCAGTGTTTCTCCACCCTGGTCCTCACCCCCCCTGTCCTGCATGTTTTAGGTGTTTCCCTTCTGCCACACACCTGAATTGTATCTCTGGGTGATTAACAGGCTTCTGCAGTACCTGATGGTCATGGTGTCATTTGAATCAGCTGTTCTGGAATAGAGGCTCCAGAGCAGGGGGGCGGTGAGGACCAGGGGGGAGAAACACTGGTGTATAATGTAGGGTTGAATGGCCTATGGAGGCATATAGGAAATAGCCATCAACTGATCTGAGTCCTTATCATTATGTTATCAGGAAATATCAGGATTTATTTGAGTCTAGAACTACAACCTCGAGGTTCTCCTTTGGTGAGTGCTGCAGATGTCAGGGGAATATTGAACACAGCTGCTGCGCTGATGGCCTGCCCACAACGAGGAACAGACAATATAAAAGGAAAATCTCATTACATGAACCGTGACCAAAGCAGTGTTGACCAATTTCATGATAAGACTATGCACATGACCTAAAGCAGAAGAGGGGTAAGGAGCACATTACAAAATGTTGCATTATATGCCAGTGCATGACAGCCTGACCTCTGACAGGTTACCCCAGGGCAGCTGTGGCTACAGTCCAGTAGCTTGCTACCATCAGCATGAATGACTGAATGTTGTGTGAAGGTGTTAGGGTTTTTTAATCAGGGTACACTTCAGATTTGTATAGTTTCTCATTGTAATTTTTAGAGCATAAATAAAAAATTTTCTAGTCCTTCTGTCAGAATATTTCCTTCTTAACTTAAGTAGAACGAATGATGTTTCTTGGTCCAGTATTTCTTTTAGTTGTGCTCCACACAGGGGCAGACATCCTTTAATTCAATGTCCCTTCTGAAGCTTATGTTCATCCTTCAACATTTTTTTTCATTATGTTCTTGGTTTTTAGCTGTTGTGCAAATGATTATCCATCCCCCCTGCATGTGGCCTTAAAACCTTACCATATTATTGGATTGATCATATTTAAATGAAAATATTTTTACATTTTCTCCTTTATTAAAGTAATATGTTATCACCCAAGACTGATTGATTAAACCTCCATTGTTTGATGTAATTTACTTAAAAAAGGAGGAAAAAGGAAGGAGCATAATGTGCAATAAGAATTATAGATTTAGGAATTTACCACATTTTGGAAATCAAGCTCCAGCAGATCAGAGCTGTGTGATCATGTGTGAGGATCACAGGCTTCAAAAAAAGGAGGTTTAGATGGATGCAAGTCTGGACTGAACACATTCTTCAATAGGCTCAGCTCTGGAACAAACTAAGCATCCTCTCCTACCCCAAGCCACACAGATATCCCAGCCTTCTTTGACTTTCTCTTTTCTGTCACACCTCAAATGTTTTATGTTCCACCTCAGTCATGGAATCTTCTATAAATTTATCTTCAACCAAATAAGGTTGCTACTCCCTTTGCCTACCAATTCCACCCGTTTATCTCTAGAAGTCAGGTGAAGAGGCATCTACACTCTAAGAAATAATCCTGTAAATTTACAGTAACATACTGGCAGCTATAGATGCCAGAAGTTTATTGTAAATGCACAGTAGCTGTACCGTAATTAATCCTGACTGTAGATTACCGTCAATGCAAGTACAGCATAGATACTGTGAAAGAACGGTAAACTACTGGCATCTGTAGCTGCCAGTAGTTCACCGTTCTTTTGGAAGAATGGTAAAAAATAAAAATACTGGTAGCTACAGACGCCAGTTTTTTTTTTCTTTTTTTTTTTAACCGTTCTTTCAGATAAACGGTAAAAAAAAAAAAGCTGCTGTCTGTAGATGCCAGTATTTTACTGGACATTTACCTTTTTAATCCTGTACCTTTTAAAGTGGTGTACTGTAAGTAAATAATGTAATGACGCCAACAGGGTTTATTAGAAATAAGAGCGAGCTGCTAGTCCTGAGGCTGCAGCTCTGAACTCTCCGCTCTTCCGGTGTTCTGTCAGATCAGCATCGGTCCTGGTCCACCTGCTCCCCTGATCCCCCGTCCACATGACGGGTCCATCACATGTGAGTGGAAGTCAGCAGTCAGACAGGGGAAGCCCATAACACTCTACACATAACAGTGATCACAATGCAACTTACAACAAATACACATAACCATATGGACCCCAGCAGAACTAAAATACAGAATCGTTAAAATACTACGGTGGTCGACAGGTGCAAACACGAGAAAAACAAATACAACAAAGAAAAGACGCAAACAAAAAAGAGATGCAAAAAATATATAAAAATAAGTGTTCCAGACCACTAGAGCTTTGTGTCCGAGTTCAGGGTCTGCATCATTTCAAGCTTATTCTTTCATGGGCTGAGAAACGACCCGGTCTACGGAAGTGGGGTCCTGCGAAGGCAGAGAGCATTGCAGAGAAGCTGTAGCCTTCAGCTAGCTGCCTAGCCTCTACCTCGGTGCTATGTTGCTTAGCAACCGTGACAACATGATTTAAACAATGTTTGTAGGCGAGAATGTAGATGTATAAATCTCACATTTCTGCTCGGTTCATCAGTGCATCACCTAATTGCAATATNTAACAAAAAAGTGTGTTATGATCGATTAAATGCGCTGATACGTCATTGTGCTGCTAAACACATAACGCTGAGTGGAGTGGAGTACCGCTCCAAGATGGCCGCCCTAAATCTCGTCAGCGACAATAGGCGAGAGCGGTCCATGAGGGTCTATCCTGAATGAGATGCCACTCAAAGTCCATCAGGTTTTTGATGAGGGTGGAAACCTGAACATTGACCGTCACTTTTTATTTTGAATGGTCTTTCTGGATACCATCTTCCCATGACCGGCTTTTGTGCCCCTTTCTGGGTTAATCCCAATGAAGCGACTAAAAAACAAAATCAAAAAATGGGAAAATTCCTGAGAGAAAATAAATAGTGTGGCATTCTGAATACAGCTGGTACAATATATAAATAAAGCTGTTTTTAATTACGTAAAGAGAAATCACCACCTTTGTCAAATGTTAATCATAACTTGCTTTAAAACCATGTCATTGTAAAAAAAATTATAGGAATGGTTTTACCGTTGAATGAACCAAAGTCTTGGCTGCCTCATGTTGATATTGGAGGTTGAAGATGTAGAAGATGGACAACACTGTCCTGTCTGGAATGTTGGCTGGACCCTCTCAAAGACAATATGGCCTTCAATGCTGACCATGCAGAAAACTGCTTGCCACAGGGACTGTAATAAACCAAGTCCTTAATTGGAAGAACATAAAACAAATCCTCTTATTGATACAGTATGCATTTAAATGATCATCACAATAAAGAGTGTCCACTCTGCCCGGTAAAGTAAAAGCAAGGATCTTAAACTCCTCGATTGTTGTGGAAGTCACATCAATGTTGAAAACTGTAGGCTGGATTAATTTACAGAAGTTGTAGAGGAATTCATGGTACTTTGCGCTGAAGGTGAAGTGTGCTTTCAAAGTTCATCAAAAGCTACCTTGGATGATCTTGTGATCACTGAAGGTGAAGTGTCTTTGGTGTTGCTCTTGTTTTCACCAACATGCAGAAGGAAGGGCTATCCTGGTTCCACACCAATGAGGAAGGCTTCAACACTGGCTTGCATCTTTGACATAATGATAAGACGAATAATAAAAATTATTAATAAATATATTTAACAGCACAGCTATATTCAGATGGCAAACAAAGCCAATGAGAAAGTGCTTCTACAAAGAAGTAGGATCATTAGAATAATCACATATCTGCACATATCTGAAAACATGGTCCACAGTTTGACATGAGCTGTTTTTAATTCTTCTTGTGGCCTTTAGATGTAGGACGAAGCACATGAACCAACGGAAGAATGCCTGGTTTTCCCAGCCTGGAGGAACCACAGGATAAATAGCAGACACATTAGGATAATAAATAAACATTTTAAAGAGAAGTGTGAGCAAAACTAACCAGACCCACCTGTGTGTGTGTCACCATCACAGTCATTCAAAATACTTTGTCCACCCGGTTTACCCTGGAGAGCATTTTTCACCACCTACAACATAAAGCATAAAAATGTCAGAAATAATTACCATGAACACAACTCAGACATTAGGCATTATAGAAATTAGTCAGCGTATAGAAACATTCTGGACAGCATTTCTTCTGCCAACCTGTCAGCAGAAATGTGTTGAAGTCATCATAACAGGCTTCAGTCACCAACATGACGTACTAAAGAAAAAAAAAGAGGCAGTCAATATGTCATTGTGTCAGTTATGTCAGTTTAACCACCGACACCCCGTGCTACACCTGCTTGGCTAGCTTTAGCTGCTAACAAAAATAATAAACCAAGGGTGCTCACGTCAAGTCCTCGAGAGGCCATGCAACTTTTCGATGCATCTTTCCTCCAACAGACCAGGATCAGCTCTGAACAGACCTGCTAACCAGCCATTCATTTAATTCAGGTGTGTTAATTGGAGCAGGGAAGCATCTGAAAGTTGCAGGATAGCAGCTCTCAAGGACTGGACTTGAGCTCCCCTGTACTGAACAGTCGTACCGCGATATTCAAACAAATAAACTTATGTCAAGCATAAGTTGATACTCTTGCGCAAACAGAAAGTTATAAATCATAAAAAAATAATCAAAATCAAAAACATGATGATCTTAACATGGAACTTATCTTGTTTTGTTTTTTTTAATAGATCTTTATTGAGATACAGAATACATAACAGTATAAACGCAGCATACATTGTAGTATAATGTCCGCCAGGGAGTTACAAACATTGAGACAACGCATCACCATTACATTACATAAATACATTAAAGAAAGAACAAAAAGAGCATGTTTTAATAGCTTTGGGGAACTTACCTCGTTATGATAAGATCCAGACAAGACGCCACACTGCTGTCTCCCATCAAACACGTGACGTCACAGATACGTTGCGATTGTGGGAGCAACTCTTTATCAAACACCATCTCTTTAGAGAAACTGACAAACCCATCTTTGAATTTGACTAAACAAGTGTTTAATTAACATTGTATTTTTAACATACAACACCAACACTGGTAATCTAACACTTTTGATTATGCTCTATAGATTTCGATTCATTCCCTGAAAGAATTATTATGGAAAGTATTTTTTTCTTTCCATTTAATATTGTCTTTAAATGCTGGTTCTCTAAGATGCAAATACAAGTAAAATGTCTTGCCTTGGGAAAAAAACTGTATTGTACAATTATTTTATGGTAGTTTACTGCCAGTCGTCAGTCTTGATTGTGACAACAGAAGAAGACATCAAATTGACAATATCCTACTGTATTTTGGAATAACAGTATGTTACTGCTGGAATTTCACTGTAAATTTACAGCCATTTCTAAGAGTGTAGAGAGGTTGAACTCACCACACTGTTTCTGTATACTATGTATGTGTGTAAATATGTATGTGGGTATCTGTCTGTACATATGTATAACATCTCACAGCTTGCATGTACAGATGGATGTAGCATTGTAATACAGCTGCCATCCAGAAGAGGGCGACACTGGCCATCCTTAAGCAGAGCCAGTTGATGAGACAAATAATCTTAATGGAGGCATACCAGAATAGGGTCCAGAGTCCAGTGTGCAATGCAAAATGCACTTTATGCAGTTCTGTTCTGAAATATAAATACTTAACAATGTCCTTAAATTTCACCTTAATACTGGTGATTTATCTTTGCTGCTTATCAGAGCAGGGCTAACAGGAATTACTACTAAGCTATACAGGTGAGTGTAATTCCTGGAAAGCAGAGGGCATTATGCAAAAAACTTGTAACATGATTGAAAAAGACAAGGTACCAATAAGCAATGTGGATAGTGAGGGTTTTCACAAATGAATGCATTTCCTGGAGCCAAGTCCTTTGAAACAACCAGCTGCCCGTATAGAGGGGCACTACAACAAGAAGAGAGCTGAACTGAAAGCATGACTAACAGCACGAAGTTAGTGCATCTACAATCACTCTCAACACTGATTGTAGACTGCCCTGACAGCAGAGCCTAAAATCTTTAACCTAAATGTTATAGTGTCTTTATAGTTTTATATTTCTTTGTTCACGAGGGAACATGGAGGAAGGAGTTTTACATTTTAATTCTTTGTACCTTTTTGTATTCAGCAACCTAATAGATTACTATTATATACTTATATGTTATAAATATTTAAGTTCAATAACATTTTTCTTGTTTATTCGGTAAGTATTCAGTACAGCCGACACAAAATAATTTTTTAAAATTTAGGGTTATGGCACAAGAGGTGGCACAGTCAGATTTAAAGCAAGGCTAGATACAAAGAAAACACAAAGCAGCTGTGCAACAGATGGACTTCATCTTCACTGTCTGCACGTGCATACAGTAACACTTAGGAGTCAGCCTGCTTACTTTGAAGGAAAATGCTGTTGCTTGTTTCTTCCTAAACTTGTTGCTTCAAAAACTTGATCCTTAAACACAGCCTGTTTAAGCTCCCCTATGGCAGAAGACTACAGTTCATCCGGACCAGAACTTCCTGCCACTAGAACAGTTTCTTTCCTTTAGCTATTAGACTGTTGAACAGTCGATATTTGATTCTGGCATAACACAGTCACTTTATCAACCTGCTACTCAGCACATGCATACATATTTTTGTTTTTCATATTCATATTTTATTTCATTATTTATTTTTTACATCAAAACAATTTCCTAACCTGCGAACTTGTTTACTGGCAGTGGCAATAAAAGTGATTCTGATTATGTTCATTTCCAAAACGCATTCACTGTCAGTAAAATGGATCTCTGTAAAAATTTATTTGACATCTTGGTTGTCTTCTTTCCACTAGGTCATGTATCAAACGTGGTTGGCAACGCTCAATGGTCATCATGTCTGCTCCTCAAACTTCAGCTTCAAAGGGTAAAGTGATGCTAAAAGAATATGTTGGACAGTACATTGAAACTGAACACATCTTTCGGTGGATGACCTCCCACCTGGCTCGTCGAATCAAAACTGTACATCAGTCTGCACAACTACTTGAGGAGTGGCACTCTGATCCAGCTCATCCAATCAAGATGTTTCTGTTCACCCATCTGTCCCAACCTCCTGCCTTCTTCTCCTCACTGTCTGTTAAGTTCACTGGCAGAATCGAGTTTATTTTTGTGGATGTACGTCACTGGGACAACCGGAGCACCCTCTTAGATATTGGTGTGACACAGAGCCCTTCTTACATACTTAAGATGCCAGAGGGTGTCTATCACTATGGTAACAGGTAACAGTGAGCATGGACAAAATTTACTATAATTTGTTAGAGACAACTATAAATTGTCTTTTGTCTTTCATGCTACTTTTTCTATGTTTCTTTCTTTAATGTTAGAATTATACTTCTTTTAAACTTTTTTTTTCTTCTGTCTTCCTGAAGCACTGGGGAGTTTCTGTCTCTTGCTGCCATGGATACATTCCTGCGTTCGGTCCAGCCTGAAGTCAATGACCTGTTTGTCCTCAGCCTGGTACTCATAAATTTGCTGGCCTGGATGGACTTCTTCATTACACAGGTCACTTATTATGTTTTAATCAGACACTTTGGGGCAAAGAGCAAATCCTGAAGTTGTGTGGTTCTCTTTTAAGCTGGTTTAAAAATGTTTATTTTACCAGGCTATGTTGTAAACAAGAACCAGTTCTTATTCACAGCATAATCCAGTTAAAATGTTCTCTAAAAGTGCTAAAACACAAAAATGAAATTCAGTGTAGTCCAGATAATAGCAGGTGTCGTCTCAAGGCACTTCACAAAAAAAGATAGTTTCAATTCAATTACACATACATTCCTATTGATGCATGTGGCCTGTATTTGTGTGGGTTTTGTACGACACACACGATGCGCGATGGAGATGTAGTCGTGCTCTTGCGTAATGCGCATGACCCACTGAGAGTAATTTTTTTTTACAAATTACGCTGAATAATGAAGACATGAAAGCAAAGCCTACCCCTGTGATCCATGGGAAGAAGAGGATGGGGATTCCCAGGTTCAGATGGTGTGTCTAAGATGGCTAGATTTTTGATTAGATTTAACTGTTTAACCTTCCTGCAATCTTAACATGACGCTCAGGAAGAGCATAGTAGATGTCATGGTTGTCCAAACGCGTGACCCATCAGCTCTTCAGTATGTGAAAACTCAAAAAAGCTCATAAACCGGCGACCCCGCCAGAACCGCACACACGGTAAAGAGCTCAGGCGAGATCCAAACGACCGGAAGGGTTCAAACTCATCATTCATTTTTAGCTTACAGAAGAAGAGTCAAGCAGCCAAATAAATACAAGTAAACTGACCAATAACATTTAGGCTTAGGATGGACATGTGCCCACCCACACAGACTCACACAGATGTGGGCTACAAGATTTTTTAATACAAAAGATCTTATTTTCCTCCATAATTTTGTTGCTAGTAAAGAGGGTTAGATAATAAAAAAAAATCTAAAATCTATTCTTTTCTTTTTTTAGAGAAAAATCTCAAGGCATGCACAGTACATACAGCTGCACGTGCTATGGTCTGATCACATAATAATGCAGGGTTTCCCCCAGAAAACTTGCTAAGCTCGGTGATCGGGGCGCCGAGGCGGTCCACCGTGTTTTTGTATTAAAATATGTTAAGCAGACAGGAAAAGTAAAAATATTACTGAGTAATTATATGTTACGAGAAAACATTGCCAGTGAAACCTGTCTAAACCCACAGCTAGTCTTAAAAACAACAAATCAAAAAATACAATTAAAATGAATATCAATTATTTGCACTTCTGTTTAATCAAAATTATGTCAGCACCTCCATAAGGCCCCAGGCCTTCAGGGGCCCATAAATGCTAATATTTAAACACAGACCACATATGTGTAAATGTAACATTTGTTAATTTAGATCACAGGTGTCAAACTCCAGTCCTCGAGGCCCGGTGTCCTGCAACTTTTAGATGTGCCTCTGCTGCACCACACCTGAATAGAATAATTAGGTCATTAGCAGGACTCTGGTGAACTTACCTACACAAGGAGGAGGTAATTAAGCCATTTCATTCCAGTGTTTTGTACC
>NW_006800562.1:179097-198774 GCF_000485575.1 Poecilia formosa | reverse complement strand
CTGCTCCTTCACTTTGAGAGGAGCCAGTTCAGGTGACTTGGGCCACCTGAACTGGCTCAAGGCTCGAGGATGCCACCTGGATGCCTCATTGTTGAGGTGATCCAAATAAACACGCTCGTCTTGGCTGGCCTGGGTCTGCTTTAGGATTCTCCTGGAGTAGCTGACCCAAGTGGCTCCTCTACGAAAGTTTGGGCCTCTCTGCTTAGGCCATTGTCTTCGGGTTGTGAAAAACCAAAAAACGATTGAAGCTTACTGTAAAAATGATAGTATATTAAAATGATTTAATACTTAAAATGGAACTAAACCCAATGTAAAAGCATAAGCCCGCTTGATGAGTATGGCCAAGTGTGGGAATAAGTGGAGGTGGTTAAAGGGGGCGGTCAGGACAAGGACAACACATGGTTTCCAACTTAGCAACTCAGTCAATGCAAACAATTCCAACTCCTGATTGAACTTGTGTGTTTGAGTGAGATGGTTTTACACCCAAATGCAGGGGTGTGATGTAGACATCGACCAAGCTGTACAGTTTTTAATCAACACAAAAATTCAACTGCAGCAGCCTTCCTTTAACCCAAAGAGGGCAGGATTAAGACAATTTTAGGCCAAATAATGCAAAATAAACAAGTTTACATGGAAATGTCACAATTTGCTCAGTAACAAGAGATAGCACCCTTAAGGCCAAATTTATATAGCTTATCTGCACAAAAAGCTTATGTGGGGTTTACCTATATTTGAAAGAAATATTATTCTACGTAGTGAGTTCACGCAAAGCTATTGTTCTTTATACAAGGTCACCTTGTTTTCCTGAAACTATATTCATATATTCATAAAATAGAATGTTACCTTTTTTTTCTTCCTGCCATTAATTTTTATTTGTCATTCCTATTTATTTTCATTCACAGGGAGCAACAGTCAAGCGATTTGTTGTTCTGATCAGAACACTTGGAACCTACAACTCCATATTGCTGGTGTCTTGGCTTCCTGTTTTGGTAGGAAACCATCTGAATCGTATTTTTACAGCTGCCTTCTATTCAATATTATGTTCATCAATTAATGGGTTGAAACACTAAACTAAAAAATAAGTAAGTAAATATACTGGCTTGCAAAACTACTCGTACTCCTGTTCACAAAGTTTTATTCCAAAGTACACAGGGTTTGTTCCAAAACTATCCTGCTAATTATAAATAGTCCAGTGTGTTCCACTTTACTTCAGGTAAGATTTTAATATTAACGACTGTTTTTTGAAAGCATTTGACAGTGTAATAAAGCATATTGATGTATTTATTATTGCGTCTACTTGTGCCACTTGAGGTAAGGGGAAATATTAATGACTGTTGTTAAAGCTTTTGACTGTGAATAACACTTAATGACAACTATACTAGTCCACTGTGAAAGGGAAAATATTAATGTCACAATTATAATGACTCAGTTAGGGCCAACAAGAAATGACAGGGAAATGTAATAATACACAAAGATACATAAAAACCTTTTAATGTTTGATAATGTTTGATAATTAATATCTGTTTATGACAAATGATTCTTATTTAATGTCGAGTTGTCACAACAAAGACATTTTAAACATTTTAAATGTGAAAAACCCACCCCATAAAATCCAGGCAACCAAAACTTCCTCTGTTGCTCTAGCAGCTGCTAACCTAAACTACCTTTTGCCTTGATATCTCCGCCTTAGCACCTCTGAGAGATCTAGAATTATAACATCAAAAGATTTTGTTGAGTTAACCCCTCTGAGCTTTTTCAATTTTTAAAGCCGTCTGCAGCCAAATTGCTCTTGTACAGAGCCTGTAAGGAGACATGGAGGGGAAGAAAATCCCAACTTATTTTCTTGCAATCCCGGGAAACCTTTTGAAAAATCATGCATTTCTTTGTTGAGTGAAAAGGTTGTTATGCAGTTTCTGCAATGCCGGTAGTGGTGGTAGAGTCTAAACAACAGACATAGAGGACAATTTACAATCCTTTCTATGGTCTAGAGGTGTCCCAGATGAGGATATTATGCAAAGAGTCACAAAGCCAAAATTGGTTTCCAATTGCAGCTTCCAATTCGGGAAGGGCAAACAGGGCAAATCCACCTTTTTTTTCACCAGCTTCAGTATCTTTCATTTACTGTAGTTAAAAAACTATAACACCTAGACTTCTCAAACCTGGGCTAGATTATTCTGATCTAATAGCAGAATATTTAAAACCAAGTTTGTGATTTGTGAAACTTCATTAAAGGGTGATTTCAATACTTTATTTGCATCCACATGAGAACTGAACTCCTCCTTCACCAAATTGCTGTTTGGCACTTTTAGCTTTCTATT
The DNA here is from genome assembly GCF_000485575.1 of Poecilia formosa. Classification (NCBI taxonomy): domain Eukaryota; kingdom Metazoa; phylum Chordata; class Actinopteri; order Cyprinodontiformes; family Poeciliidae; genus Poecilia; species Poecilia formosa. The sequence continues at coordinate 196,456 of NW_006800562.1, read as the reverse complement.
TTCTCTCTCTTTTTATATTCAGTGTAGCGAGACTTGATCCTACTTATCAAGCAGTGTAGTAAGCTCAGTTACTTATTCGAAGTAGTTTAAAATGTTTATTTCTAAGGAAACCCAGCAGATTGCATCCAGTCATTGACTTGCAGCGTTCAGTTTCCTCTTGGACCAGCAGGCATTGACGGTAGAAAATGGCATGTATTCAGGGACAGTTAGAGTAAATCAGAAAAATATTCAAAAAGGTAGCTCAGCGATAAACTATGTGCACTATATGAGAAGTCTACAGTCAGTCAGTTTTGGATAAAATGTAGGCATCCAGAAATGCACTGGAAAACATAAAGCACTAACCCGGGCTGAGGCTATGATCAAACAAAGCATGGCCAAATAGGAGAGGTAAGATTGTGACTGAAGCAATATGAGCATCCAAAAATAATTATGTATAAAACACTGTTAGTTTATAAATCACTGAAAAGCTTAGCACCACAATACATTAAAGGTCTGCTGTTGTATCAACCTTCCAGACCCCTCAGGTCTTCTGGCTCTGCATCTCCAGAACCAGAACCAAACATGGAGAAGCAGCATTCAGCTTCTATGCACCACAAATCTGGAACAAAGTTCCTGAAAACTGCAAAACAGCTGAAACACTGAGTTCCTTTAAATTCAGACTTAAAACACACCTATTTAGAGCTGCTTTTGAAACATTACAAATGAAACATTGATAAACATTCTGATGTGCAATAATGCCACAAGACAAGATGTAATGTTTCAGTTGTTTGTGCGTTCTATGACTTTGTATTTTTGTGTTTTTATGATGAAGCACTTTGAACTGCCTTGTGTTTAATGTGCTACACAAATAAACTTGATTAACTGATGTATAAAAAACAGAAAAATAATTCAAGTGATTCATAACTGTCTTTTTTTTGCAGTGAGAGAGAAGAGCTTCTCATGCAACTATGAGCAGAAATATATGGACATTCAAATCTCTAAAAGAAAAATTGTCTGAAATTTTTATGGTTTTAAATAGAACTTTTCATACTAACACAAACTTCCCTATTTTGACTTTTCTTTCCATCCTCAGGATTTTCCCCAGAAAACTTGCTAAGCCTGGTGGGTGGGGTGCTGAGGCCATCCACCGGTGGTCCACCGTGTTTTTGTATTAAAAGATGTTAAGTTGACAGGAAATGTAAAAATATTAGTGGTTAATTATATGTTACGGGAAGACCTCGCTAGTAAAATACTATTTAAACCCACAACTATAGAGTCTTAAAAGAAACAACAAATAAAAATATACCATTAAAATTAATATTTGCACTTCTCTTTAATTCAAATTAAGCCAGCAGCTCCACAAGGCCCCGCTGGCCTTCAGGGGCCCATAAATGCTAACATTTTACCACAGACCATAGATATATAAACGTAACATTTGTTTATCGAGAATGCCAATGTTTCTAAGTTTGATTTAATGGTTTCAGCATACATAAATTAAAAGATTTGAAATTGTTTAACATTTAAATGTAATATTTTAAGGAGCTGGCAAGTTCACTTTATAAAAGTTCAAAGAACAATATTCATAGTTAAATTGTTTTGTTATCACAGCTGCAACCTGATGCTGTGAGTTTAGTCTTTGAGTTTGAGCTCTGTTATCACCACAATTATCACTCATTGCCAATTAAACTACCCCCTTCTCCCAGAATTTACTAAGTCCATGTTGAAATGCTGTTTCCATGCATTTCCATGCCTGGAAATGCATGGAAACCTGACAGTTTTGTAAATATAACTTGAGCAAAAATGTCAAACAATGGTGTCAACGCGCTAAGTACATTAGTGGTGCTAATGTGCTTAGCAAGAACAGGGGCCCCTAAATCAAATTCTGCTCAAGGCCTCATACAACCTAGGACCAGCCCTGCATGATGAGTTAAATCTGCTGCACTACGCATCTCTCCTCTGGATACAGAGCGGAAGATGGCAAGTTCAATTTATGTGGCTTTAGTAGCTCTTCAATTTTGTGATTGAGTTTTTAATAAGCGCCACAGAAACTGTTTGGTTGCTCGAGCTTTATGGGACAGGTTTTTCTGAGGTACGTGTGGCTGCTCAAATTAACTCTGGCTGACTAAGTGGTCAATGCATTTGATATGGTTTGATGCATTGTGTAGCCAGAATAGTAATAATAATAATACAATTGATAATAAAATAAAACCAACATGATGCATGACTACGAGGCGAGCGCGAAAGCTCCTCCACAGGCTGAGCCGCTTAACTCTCCAGCCAACTGGGACCACATGCATAAACTTATCAGCAGACAGCCTCTCACTGGGCAGCGTGTTGAGATGTAAACACCGCACATAAATCTTTGTTCAAAAAGATAAATCATTCTCACCGCTCGCTCAACGCGTACCTCTGAAAGCGCGACAAGCCCCAGGCTTATAATACACTGGGGGAATCCTTGATTTTGCTCAAATTATTTTGCCAGTACGATAAAATAATCTTGTCCATCTTTGAAGTATCTAGGTCAGGGGTGTCAAACTCATTTTTGTTTTGGGCCAAATCAAGATCATGAATGATGTTAAAGGGCCGGTGATGCCAAAATGTATTGATAAAACTTGTTCACTAACTGTTAAAATATCATTGAATTCTTAAAATTAAATATGATTGAGCATATTTTCAGCCCCTCCTGGATTTCATGATTCTTTTTGTGATTTTTTTGCAATAAAAATCAAAGTGTTTGTGGTACTAATTTGGAAATATTTGCACTTAGCAGAATTTGTTGATTTTTGCGTGAATTTTCATGATAATTCTCAAGAAACTGGAGGGACTGATTGATATAATCTGACAGTAAGCAGATAAAAACTCCATCAATTTGATTGATAACATTAAGCACACTTAGTCTAGAATCTAGAGCAGGGGTGCCCAAAGTGGGTCCTCGAGGCCCGGCATCCTGCATGTTTTAGTTCTCTCCTTGCTGGTAACAACAACCTTTTCAGCAGGTTAATGTTCTTCTTTGGCCCTCCAATGAGCCATCATTTGATCCAGATCCGTTAAACCAGGGAGAGAACTAAAACATGCAGGATGTTGGCCCTCGAGGACCCACTTTGGGCACCCCTGATCTAGAGGGCCACATAAAAAGCTATGGCGGGCCAGGTTTTCCCCATGGGCCTTGAGTTTGACACATGTGGTCTAGGTGTTGTATTTTTAGAGCTACAGCAGTTGTAGTGTGATCCAAATGCATAAAAAGGGATGAAATCACCCCTTATTGAAATTTCAAAAATCAGATAAAGGTTTCACAAATCACAATTTTGGTTTTAAATGTTCTATTAGAACAAAGTAATTTATATGTGTTGCAGTTTTTTAACTAGAGTAGATGAAAGATATGAAGCAGGTGAAAAAAATAGGTGGAATCTAGCCATTTCCCGAATCGAAGCTGCAATCAGAAACCTACTTCAACTTTGCATAATATTTTCTTCTGGGACATCTCTAGACAGTAGGAAACAAGGGTGTAGGAACAAGTTTATCACTGGGTGGACACATTAGAAACCTGACAGTTCTGTAAACATAGCTTGAGCAAAAATGTCAGACAATGGTGTCATCAACGCGTTACTCTAATCTGACCCCTTTTAACACGTAATCTAACGTGTTACTATTTACAATCCAATAATCAGATTCAAGTTATGTATCCAAGTTACTGTGTGTTACTATTATAGGAGAGGAACATTTTAAAGCATATTAACCCTTTTTAAAACTTTTGACTCGTTTTATCCTCTCATGCCCAGATTCAGAAAATGCTGTGCGCAAAAGAAACTGAGATCACACAGAGGCAACAGTGTCCCAATAATCAGCATTTATTCAAGACAGATGCATATTATCACCACAAGAGCACATCACAACACATCAGAAACTCAAAGCACAAACAACACATGAATTTACCTGAGAGAGGAAATGGAAACGACAAACAAAAAGCAAAGACGTCTTTGGAGAATTGCAAAAGCAAATTTGATTTGTTCCTCTGGGGCCTTACTTTTATTCCAAAAGGGTGTTTCCTTTGTTTTAATTTATGCAATTATGCAATTAAGATGTGTTGTTTCCCTTGTACGGCTACAACTAGTTTCAAATTACTAAGTTGGGACATCCGAAGCAATTTTATTACCTTCTGAGACCTGTTTAATTTCTGCATCCTCTTAGATCAAAGCACAGATTTTAAGAATACAACACTTATAGAATATACCTGAGCATTTTCAATATAAACACATTCATTCTAAACATTTTCTAATTAATGTTATACTAGTTTTGATTATATTTAACTAACTGATATTACATTTGGCCTAGGTTAGAGACTCCATCTAGTTAATATAAAACTACAAATTAGGCTACTTCAAGTCATGTTAATTTTAACTAAATGGTATTCTACTAATTAAATTGCAATTGTTGTTAGTATTGTGTTGTTGGTTTGTTTGTCCTTAAGTTTTAGTGTCTCTCTGAGGGAGATGCCTTGAGATGTCTCCTCACTGCTGCTCATCTGAGACACGGCCTGTGTGCCAAAGTTAATTTATGTCATGGTTCCTCCCTGATAACATTCTTTTCTGCAGGCCCTCTAACATTTTATCCAAAGGACTCTTGCTTAATCTACCATTTTCACATGTTGTAAGATCTAACTGTATTAAACACTAAGAATATTTATTTTCCTCAACACTATATTTGTTTTTTTTTATTTTTTTGAAAACATATTGGTGCTTTCTTCCTTTTCCTTGGGGAGATACGTTTCATGTGCAACACAAATGTAAACGATGGAGGGAAAAGAGATGCACATTTTCTAGCTGATAGATGAATTTTTCATTGAGTAATCAAATTACTCTTTCAAAGTAACTATGCAATCCCTGGTAATAAACTAACTACACTATATGTCATATGTGTGTAGGCCTGCCACAATAACAAATTTAGATTTTTGATAAACAATATTATTGTTGTTTTGAGACCATTTTTAAGTAATATAATGTTAATGGGAAAATAATGCAGGAACACAATCTGAAAGATCAGTAAACTTTAAATTATAATGAACATTTAACACTGCAACTGGAAGATATTTCAAATATCCAAAATAAATAAAACGACAAATGATTTTTTAAGTCTTTGTAAATAAAATTGTCCTTCAAAAAAAGGTTTAGCTGAGACCAAAGCACCATCCTGAAAGCTTTTATCAGACAGTTTTTGGTAGAAATAGAGAAATAAAAAGAGAAACGATAAATCATGCCAATGGAAATTATTGAATTTGTTTTAATTTATCATGAGCACGGAGCTCGGTTCATTGTTCGCGTTGAAGCGGACACGCAGCGGCACGCGCCGACCCCGCCGCATGCGCAGCGTGTCGCAGCGTCTCGTGCGCCTCTGGATCTTTGAAACTCGGTGCTGATGACGCACGCCGCTCTGCCAGGCGGCTCCAATGTAAACCTTAACTATAAACGCCACACCGCTGTCTTGGCTCAAAAACGCGCTTAACCCGAACTGTTCGGCTCAAGCCGCGGCTATAACTCAGTCTTCCAGAAAGAAAAAGATGTAAGCTCGGCGGCTGGGCTGATACAGTTTATAATCAGCCTACAGTTAACTCACACTTTGTGAATAACATCAGAGTTGCTACCTGTAACTCTCCTGGCTCCCTGGCTGGACTGGCAGTTTTGGCGGACCTGAATCGCTGCCAACAAAAAACTCCGCTTCATCTCCAAGACGACGAACAAAATATGCGTCCAGTTTTTGGCTTTTCCTTGCTCTCTTTTTTCCATCCTTCTCACTTTGCCGCTCCATGGAGCTCCACGCCTGTTAACTTGGTCCGCAAATTGTTCTAGCTAGTTTGTCATCTGTTGCCAAAAGACTGATGATGACGTTGGTGGACGCCTGGTGACAAGTTTTACCCAGAATACACTTGGAGACAATAAGGACGATCCTCTTGTAATTTTGTATGTCATAAAGTTTAAATGTAAATGAAGCCAGTCATGTAGCACAACATTTTATTCAATATTTTACACCCACAATGTCACTAAAATCAGTCGGTCTTGTAAAGCTTTAAGCAACCATGAGTCAACAATGACTGGGGCAGCCTGCTATATAATTCACTGGGGCAGGGCATTGCAGCTTTATGTGCACCGAACTTCTTAGGGGAGAGCTCACTTTCTCCCGCTGTCATCAGGCTGCAGGAAACTCTGTCCAAAATAAAAGCACGCGAGTGGAAAATTTCAAAATCTAAAGTTTTTTGCAACTGAGGTCAAATTCAGTCAACGCATTAAGGAACAGTTCAATAATGGCCAGCAGAATATGTGGAGAGGAGAGGACTCAGGACTTGGGCAGGCTGCAAGAGCACCAGGGGAGCCCTCTCTTCCTGATATGTTGAACAGTTTTTTTCTCTAGATTTGACACCTCAAGCAGCAGAAGAAGCAATGCCCACATCCATTCAGAGGACCAACATCAGCCCCTAATCCTCCTGCTCAACCAGGGGACTTCTTCTCTGAAGAGGATTAACCCCAACAAAGCTGCAGGACTGGACAAGTTACACAGCACACAGCCCTGACCCACCTTTTGCATCCTGAAACTTATGTTAGAATGCTAGTCATTGACTTTAGTTCAGCATTTAACTAAAGTCAATGATTCAGCCGAGAGAAACTGATAGTGAAGCTCCATGACCTGGGACTTTCAACATCAATGTGTCTTTGGATCAGTGACTTTCTCACCAACTGGCCTCCGATGGTGAGACTAGGGAACCAAACATCATCCATCCCAGTCAATACAGGCACACCACAGGGCTGTGTGCTTAGTCTGGTTCTTTTTGCTCTGTTCACCCATGAATGTGTAGCTATTCACTCCTCTAACAGGGTTTTAGAGTTTGCAGATATCACCACCGTAGTGAGTCTGATAATAATGATGAGACCCTGTACAGAGGAAATCCAGCACCTGTTTCAGTAGTGTTCACTGAACAACTTGATGCTCAACACCTGCAAGACCAAGGAGGTCATATTGGATTACAGGAAGTCCAGGAGGACAGTGCACCCACCTGTTACTATTCAAGGGAAGGTGGTGGAGTGTGTGGACAACATAAAATTCCTGGGCATCCACATCACCTCAGACCTGACCTGGTTGCTGAACATATATTTTCTGGCAAGGAATGCCCAACAAAGACTCTTCTTCTCCGAAAACTTAAAAGGGCTGGACTGAGCATTGACTAAGATTGAGACTTTAGCGACAGATATTTATATGCTTTATTATTTTATTTATCATTGATATTACCACTGCAATTTTGATATTTTCCTGAAACAATGACAAAATCTTATGTTTTTAGTTATTAGCAGTCATCAGGCAACTTCTGAAAGGAATTGTTTCCACTCAGAAAAAAGGGGACTGAATAGTTTTGCACACTGCATTTTCAGTTATTTGTAAAAAATGTTTTGAAACATGTCTAATTTTCTCTCTACTTCAAATTTGTATACCACGTTGTGTTGACCTTTCACATAAAATTTTAATAAAATATATAAATCTGTGGTTGTAATGTGACAAAATATGAATGCAAGGCGTATGAATAAAATTGCAAGCCACTGTACATTCGTAATATATTCCTAGTGCTTCACTTATTCCTAGCTTGGTAAAAATCAGCCCCCTGTCCTACTCTTCTTACAGAGGGTCTGGACCCTTGGCTATGAGAAATGATTGCTTGCTGAAGGCATGGACTCTGTTGAAGTTTTAAACAATCTAATTTTACCCAATCACTACTTTTGGCCTTGTTGTAATGCACCATCTTAATGAAGCTGGTAACACTTTATTTGAAGGGATGTGCATAAGACTGACATAACACTGTCATAAACATGACATAACATCTGTCATGAACATGAAGAAGTCTTTATGAATGTATATGACAGTTGTCATGAAGTGTCATTCGGTAAATAATGACACTTTTAATGCAAAGTTGCTCTAAAAGTTGCATTAAAAGTTCATTAAAAATGCCAACAGCATGATTTTGTAAATAATTTAATGCAACGTTGGCATTTTTAATGGACTTTTAATGCAACTTCTAGAGCAACTTTGCATTAAAAGTGTCATTATTTACCGAATGACACTTCATGACAACTGTCATATACATTCATAGACTTCTTTATGTTCCTAACAGGTGTTATGTCAGTGTCATGCCAGTCTTATTCACACCCCGTCAAATAAAGTATTGCCATAAAGCTTACCAGAAATTACATGCCTGTAAATAACCCCATAAGTAGCAGCTCGCTTTGTCAGCAATAAAATATCTTATCCATTCCTCTTGCTTTGAGTTTAGTTGTTTAATTTTTGGAAGCAAGGCCCACATGGACTAAATTACCTCATTCCCTTAATTTATTCCCAGTGCCAATTACAACCCTATATAATCAGATTATAATTATAAAACAGTGCAGAATCATTTACAACTCCTGCTGCTCACTGATTGGCTCAGTTGAAATTCAGCCGGAGACATCGAGCTTAATGAGAAAATCGTCCTATGCAGAACTGCATAGGAAAGCATTGGCCCAGCTAACTTTTTCCACATTTGGTTATGTTACAGCCCTTTTCAAAACCTTTTTTATTTTATTTCAGAAAACAGAGAAACCCATATTGACATAAAGAACAAATTTGTTGAATTTTTTTCCCAACTGTACTAAAAATAAATAGTACAATGAATCACATGTTCATAAGTAACTTCACATTTTTGCTCTATAAACATTGGCAGGAATAACAAGAGTCAATATTTTTGGCACATTTTTGGGTATTTTTACCCATTCTTCTCTGAATAATCCACAATCAAAATCAGTAGACAGTGTTTATGTATTTCTAAATATAGTGTGTATTTGATGTCTCAGCACCCAAATGTCTGACATTTGTAGACTGCTCCTGCAGCTACTTCTTCTCTTATTTTACTTATTAGAGTGTTTGTTTTCTCTGCTTAGTAAAATGCTGCTCATTGTTTTGCTGTAAAATGAGTAGCCAACCTAAACTGAATTCCAGAGTACTTTGAATGAGGTTTTCTTGTAGAGTTTCTCTATATTTGATTACAGTGAGGGGGGTGAGGTGCAACGCTGGTGAGGCACTGACTTAATCATAATCAGATATACAAATATAGACCACCTGCATGTTATTGTTTACATAAGGAAATTTTGCACATGCGGACAACGCTGGAAGGCAAATAGAAATAAATACAAAAATATAATTTATTATGCTAATAAATACGTTATCCGCTGCCATGGTATAATAATTCCGTTAACTCAATGAAACTTGGAAATTTAGGTATTTATTAATTTCGTGCTATGCTCCACAGCAAAGGGAAAACCCGTTTAAGTGCAACTCAAAACGTTGGTTACATATTGTAACCCCAGATTCTGTGAGCATAGGCGTAACCTTTTAAGGCTATCGCTAGTGGGTTTATCCCTTGTGCGCAGCGCAGCACTAAAGAAAGTTTAGTCCACGCCCACCTACTGGGGGGGCCCCACCTCGGTCTGTATAAAAAGCGGTCAGACCGGACAAATGGCTCCCTAACAGCCTTTTTCTTCAGCTATTCAGGAACCAGTGAGGCCCACAGCTTAAAGGGCTGCACCTATACTCATAGAATCTGGGGTTACAATATGTAACCAATGTTCTATTTCGTACAGGCTTTGCCCTTTAAGGCTATCGCTAGTGGGTTAACGGCGAAGCAGGATGTAGTCTATGCCTCACTGGGTCCATTCAGACCACCACTATGAAGCATCTGCTCGCATATAACAAAAACAGTCTCAGCCTAGAGTGGGTAATTACGAACTCCCGGTCTCCCATACAGCAGAAGACCAGAGAGGAGAATAATATCTGGTCAAAAGGTTGAGACAAACAGACCTGCTGCTGTGAACAGGAACAACAAACGTTACGAACTGTAACAGTGTAACGATGAGCAGAACAGGTAACTTATTATACAGCACTTTGGACAACCATGTTGTTCTCAAATGCTTTGTGAGTAAATGTGACAAAAATAATTATTCTGTCAGAACTCTGAGGACAGAATGGGTCATAGAGAACGTGGAAACATCACATAGGTAAAATGGAATAAATGAGTATGGAGATGACCAGGGAGCTGCCGTGCAAATGTACTCCACAGACATTCCTCCACGCAGAGCTGTGGAGGATGAAATCCCTCTGGTGGAGTGAGCTCTCAGATTCTCTGGAGGATCCAATCCAGAAGAAATGTAGGCCTGTGAGATGGCCTCACACAACCAGTGAGAAAGACGCTGGGTGGACAGAGGACGCCCCACTGAATTATCTCTGTAATGCATGAACAGACGCTGAGAGCGACGCAGTGCAGACATGTGCACCACATAACAAGAGAGCGCGCACGGGGCAGAGAAGATGAGAAGCAGCTTCTGTCTCAGATTTATGAGGAGGGTTAGAGGAGGAGGGAGAGCAAGTGGGCGTGACACCTGTCTGCTTCTGAGCACACCTCTCAGAAACCACTTCATTAGCGGGTGGTTGAAGATCGTTCTGTCACCAAAACCCCTCATGGCAGGAGGAAAGAGCTGCAGCATGTTTTAATGGTGCTGAAAGCTAAGTTTGTCCATCAGCTGCTGGAGAAATGACAGCACGCGCCCTAAAGGACATGAAATGGGCTCCACCCTCTCTCCCACGCACTAGCGTTGAAAGGCTGACCACTTCGAAGCATATAATACTGTGGTAGAAGCGGCTCATGCACCTTGAATGGTGCACACCACACCTGAGGGAGACCGAGCCTCTCTAGGTGCTCCCGTTCAGCTGCCAGACCCAGAGATGGTGGCCTATTCCTGGGTGGCTCCTGATCGCTCCCCCAGCCTGGGAGAGAGCATCCTCTATGGCAGCTTCCACGGTCGACCTGACACCAGCTGCTGCAGACTGGGAAACCACGCTGCGTTCCTGCGATCGGGTGCCACCAGGATTACCCACAGGTGTTCCTCCCAAACTCGGTCCAGGAGCCGTGGAATCAATGGAATTGGGGGAAAAGCATAAATGAGTATTTTTGGCCACGGGCTGTGAGTGGAGGTGTCCACCCCTAGTGGTGGTTCCTCCTGTGGACTCAGTGAGAATCACAGCTGGCACTGCGCGTTCTCCAAGGTGGTGAACAGGTCCACTGCCAATCTCCTGAATCTGCTCCATATTTGAGCAACCAGCTTGGGATGGAGACTCCAGTCCCCATGGTGAGGACCGCTCCTTGGACATGATGTCCGCTCCTCTATTCAGGACACCAGGGATGTACACTAATCTGATCGAGAGCAGGTTTATATGCGCCCAGCACAGCAGCTATCTGGAGATGTTTAACAGCAGAGCAGAGCCCACACCTCCCTGGCGATTTACGTAGGCTGCCACCACTCTGTTGTCCGGGTGGATCAGAACATGTTGACGCTTCAGCAGAGAAGCAAAGTGCTGAGTCACCTCCAGAATCATGAGGAGCTCCAGCATGTTTATATGAAGAGTCAAGTTGTCTGGCCACAGTGCTCCAACCACCTGAGACAGACTCTTTCCTCCCCATCCCGACAGGGATGCGTCTGTGAACACCGATAGGTGTGACGTGGGTCTGCTGAGGGGAACTCCCTCTGCCAGAATGTTGGGGCTCCCCCAGTGAGTCCCCCAGTGGGTCAGATCAGCTCCCACTGAAGGAGGAACAGAGATCATGCGTCTCTTCTAGCGTACAGGATCTATACGCAGGCGAACAAACCATCTCTGAAGGCGTCTCGTGTAACAAACCCAGCGGAATCATAACGTGAGATGCTGACATCATCCCCAGCAGCTGCGTGACTGACAGAGCTGCCACTACGCTGCGAGGCCTGACATGGCGGAGCTGCGCTGACAGAGCCTCGATTCTCGGCTGTGCTAATGGGGCTCTCATCATAACTGAGTTCAAGCTATACTTCCAGATAAACGATAATCTGAGATGGAATAACCAAACTCTTTTCCCAGTTGATGGAAAATCCCAGACTCAGCAGATGTGTTGCCAGCTTCTGGGTCTGAATGGTGCCTTCCTCTCTGGTCTGAGCCAGTAAAAGCAGGTCGTCCAGATAGAAGAGGACTCTCATCCCTGCCATGTGCAGTGGCTGCAGCGCTGCTTACACATTTGGAAAACATGCGCGGGGCGAGAGAATAACCGAATGGCAGACGGTTGTACTGATACTGGGCCCTTGGAAGGAGGAATGCAGATACTTCCGGTGTTTCAGGATGATGGAGACGTGGAAGTATGCGTCTTTAAAATCTATGGAGGTGAACCAGTCGTCATGGTGAACACTTTCCAGTACTTGTCTGACTGTCAGCATGTGGAATGACCTCTCAATGATCGAGCTGTTGAACAGGAACAGATTGAGAATGAGTCTCACTCCTCCTGTTTCTGGGAACCAGAAAATAGCAGGAATAAAACTCTGCATTTTCCTGTCCCTGGGGAACCGTGGAAATTGTATCTTTCGCCACCAGTTCCTGCAGCTCTGACATGAGAGTGCATTCTGCTTTGGAGGTGGTAGAAGCGTCTCCATGATCCCCTTGAAAGGCGGAGGCCTGCCTCCAAACTGCAGCATGTAACACCTGCTGATTAGTCGATCCATCCACCTGTCCAAGGAACATGCGCGCCGCCACTCTGAATAATGTTCTGAAAGTGGGCGTGCATTCATGTGAGGTGCTGTGGTTCCCATGAACTCCAGCCAAGTCAGAGCTCCTACCGCCGTCCCCTGCCTCGGAGATTCTCCGGGGAGGAACCCATGGGAGGCCAGAAAGGACTGGTTATTAGCCTCCATGCCGCATGACACGGCCGCGTTCATGTCAGGCCGAGAGCGAACTCGCACGCTTCCTAAAGGGGGGTCAGGGTGCTTAAGACGCCGTTTCGGCGTGGACCGCTGCTGGACAGATGACAAACAGTCGCCACTCACTAGGTGAGATGAGTGTGAAGCTGCGGTCGAAATCACAGTAGGTTTGGACTGTTCACAGAACGCGCTCTTGGATTCAGACTGCTCAGAAGAGGCAGACTTATCCACTGAGACAGAAAAATTCTGTGTAGAAACCACGGAGCTGCGGTGCCTCCTAAACAGCTGTCTAGAGGCCGCCGGCTCGCTGTGTGTGGGGAATGTGTGCGAGGAAGCTGCTGTGAGATCAGCTGATCTGACAGAGCTGGAACCTGCAGGGATTTTGCTCTCAGCGATATGTTTGTGTTTTAATTTAAAACATTTCACATTATCACACACATTCCCATTTCCTAGCTTGCCTTCTCTGTGGTCCTTGCGGCTGGTCGGTCCTGGATGGTTCAGGCTGACGTCCTCTGGGAAGATGCTGGGTCACTGGCTATCACACCGGGAAGAACTGTTGAGAGGTGGAAGAGGGTGGCGGAGCGGATCGGGACGAGGCTGCAGCAGCTGTGGAGCATCTCTGTTGTTGACGGCGGCCACGTCGGTCCCTCCAGCAGCCGGAGGTGTGGGGAACAGGTTGTGGCCCTACCAGGCGGAGGACGGACTCTGAAACCTCCTGGGTCTTCTTAGACTCCGATAGGAGAGACTGGAAATTGGCACCTAACTGCGCATCAGGGGTGATGAGGCCATCCAACAGGTCCTTCTTGAGCTTCTCGGACATAGATGGTGAGAGGCGGAGCCAGGTGGTCCTCTGGATCAGTGCAGCCCAGGCAGCTATCCGAGAGGAACAAACCGCTGAGGTGGTGCACAGATTGAGTATGGAATCAACCGCCTTGCAGAGAGAGCCCTTCAGCTCCTCTTGTAAGGTAGCTTCCTACACCCTCTTGGAGATGTCGTATGCCAACAATTATTGGTGGCAGCCGTTATCTTATAGGCGCACCGGTGGGCCCGGTCAGAGAACCTGGTAATTAGCTGATCATGCTTAGAAGGGGGTACAGGCCGCTGGACTAATCCTGACGTCCTGGCCCCAAACACGTCAGCGAGGCCCGGATCCAGAGGGAAAACTCTGCTCCATGAACCCCTCCACCCTGTTGGAGGGGTTCACGGAGACAGGCACCCTCAGCTTCGCGGACTCAGCCCCTGCCTCAGTTATGTAAGTCATTACGGCGGAAAACTGAGGCCAGATGGGGTCCGGACAGCGACTCAGGGCAGAGTCAAACCGTCCCGCCAGATCATTCAAATGTGGCGGAGGAGGTTGGGGGGTGGGAAGCACCTTAGCGCTAGTCGCTTCCTCGATCAAGCTAGGTAGCTCGAGGAGGCGCGAGCCCACAGGTAGGAGCGGGGTTGAGTCAGATATACGGAGCCTGGGGTTGACTGAATATCCACTCAGCCGCCTCTCTTCCATCGCGGTGCTTCCCATCTGGGAAGCAACATCCGAACCGCTGCTGGTCCTGCTGTCATCCTCGTCGCTCTCGTCCTCTCTGCTGGCGGAATCATCCGATTCCCGCTCAGCATAGCTAGCATCTCCCACGAGCATCAACCGGACTCGGTGGGCCCGTCGCCCTGCGCAATCCCAGGTGAGGCTTAGCTCGCTACTGCCTCACCAGGTGCACTTCCAAGCATTTGAATGGGGAAATGCGAAAATTCAGCAATTTTGGAGAAAAAAATGATCAAAATTGGTTAGGCTAAATAAAAAATAAATACTTTACAGTACAAACCACGGGGTGAAAATAGCAATATAAATGACTTTATCATATTTTTCCATTATGACAGGTGAGGCCCTGCCTCACTTGCCTCCCCTGACCGCACGTCATTGTTTGATTACTGCCTAACCTCTATGTTGACTAGTTGCCTGGTTCCTTCTACAGAAAAACATTCCAACAGCAAGATTCTTCCCTTGACATGCTTCACTGTAGGGATGGTTTTAGCCAGGTCATGATCAGTTGCCATTTTCCCCTTACATGACGTTTTGGAATCCAGCTAGAAAGTTTTATTTTAGTTTCCGCACCCTGGAAAAGTCCTGTTATAAGATTGTCTACAGTGCGTATCTGCAAAATTCAGATAGACTGAAATGTCCTATCAACAAATGTTGACATTTTGGGTAGTCCTTCTACCCAAAATGGTACAGGGGAAAATTGGAGTTCTGCAAAAAGCTTTTGCCAAGAATGTTTTCATTAATCCAGAAAGGAAGTTCTTAAGTTCTTATTCATTTTCTATAAGCAAGAACTTTCATCTGGCTCTTTTGAATTTAGCACACATACACTGTAGAGATTTTCAGAACAGGAGAAACCTTCCTGGGACTATGCAATGGTTTCTTCATCACCTTTCTGTGCACAACCCTTCTTCCATTATTACTTAGCTTGATCAGTGACCAGATCTTGGAAATGTTGTGGTTTGTTTGTTTAAAAAAAAGACACCAGACTACTTTTGGAGATTTGGTGCCACCAAATGTCTTTTTTTAACCTTCACCAACTTTTGTATTTTGAGATGGCAATCTCAAAATAGAGATTCTCTAAAGACAATGTCTTTGATTTTGTTTGGTTCTTGCTCTAAAATTGGAAATACTTTATATAGACCAATGTTTCACATCATATCATATTTAACCAATCAGATTTACCTCAGGTGGATTCTGTTACATTTTAGAAACATCTGAAGGATTTTAATTTGACACCAGATGCCCCTAAGCTTAGATTTTGTTATATCAAAGACTGTGAGTACCTATGTACATGTGATTTGTTTTGATTTCTATTTTTATAAACGTCTAAAATTGTCACTTTGTAATAATTGCTTACCGTGTGTAGAATGCTGATGGAGAAGATTGACTATTATTGCAATAAATAGTTAAGTTTTTGCAAAGGAACTGTGAATTCTTTCCAGATGGACTGAAACTAACATGATTTTCTGATGTGTCCCAGATAGAGTAACATATGTTCAGAACAAAAATATATATTTGCAAAGATTTTTATTTTTACTTTGTTGTTGTTCAAAGTATATTGTGCTTTAAAAACAGAAACAGAAATAAGCTTAAAAGACAACTGAGAGTACATGAACAAGAACATTAATTAAAAAAATGATCATGAGGGAACTGATTATTACTCAAGCCATGTAATTTTTATTGCACAAAAAGGTCCTCCCATGCTTCTTTAGGGTGCACCCACAATATTATAGAAAGAAAATGCTTATATTCACTAATCAGCTTGTGAGAAATTGACTTATATTTGACCAAGTAAGGCATTAGCTCACAGTACCATGGGTTTTTAAAAAGTTGGGAATATTCACCCCAAAATAAAAAAACAACAAAACAACAGTTAAGTGAAATCACAGGGCCCTTTAAAAGAGGTCAAAATCACCCAAGGTTTAGCTTCAGTTACAATTTAATACAACTGGTTTAAAGGTAAAAAACAGACCTATGTTACAAGATAGAAGGAAATTAAATACTGACAGATCCAACCAGTTTGGTATAAAGGGGAACTAAAGAGTTAGAAATTACTTTTAAAAATAGGCCAAACCACACTAACAACCAGTTCACTCTTCATTTAAGTTACTAATGATTAAACATTACTTCAAGTAAAATAACACTCCTACATTAAAGAAAAAACATTTATGGCAGTTGAATATTTTTCTTCTCACAGTGATTGAAAGGGGCAGTACTAATGCCCAATCACCACGTCCTGCCTGAAGTGATGCCGCGCACCCTCAGTCCAGAGCAACCCCTCAGCATGCCACCAAAAGGCTAAATAATGAACTATACTTAGTACTTTTGTTCAGAAGGCTTTTATTTCAGGAAAAATGCTCTGCCACAAATTTTGGCCAGTAAAAGTCTGTGGTTTTTGCAGCAGAAATACACATCTTGGTATATGCAATTGTATTAAATTTTAATGTTATAAACCTTAAATTGAAGTGACAAGTGAAATTACCACATAATCAGAAAACTGTTTAGTTTATTGTTGACATGGTTTCAGAGAATAAGGAGGCCGTTTATTCCGTGTTGATGAGAAAAGTAAACATTCAATGTGGTGAAAAACAAAAGATAGTAAAATATAGTTGATAGGAAAATAAAACACTGTTCCAAAAGATATTTTATACACAATACTAGGAAGTTAAAAATATGCAAATGCAATAAAGCTGCTTCTAATTGCCACAGCACATAAGCACAGGTTAATGGTGGGTAATATGAACTACATTCCCACTAAAGTGGCTTGCAGTTACTGCACCTAATAAAGTGAATTCAGTTACAGACTGACAACTTGGGTACCGTATTTTTCGGACTATAAGCCTCTACTTTTTTCCTAAGGTTTGAACCATGTGGCTTATTACGGAGCCCTCCAGGGGGCATGGGGAATTTTTTTTCTTTTGCGTTCCCTCGCAATAATCTACGGATCAGTTCCATGCGGTATAATTGATACTGTAAACCTTTTTTACGGTGGTCGCCGTACTTCCTGCTTTAATACAAGCTTATAAGGTTTTTTCATCCAATATTTCTGAGTTATTATCACAGGGTA
>NW_006800562.1:176064-178497 GCF_000485575.1 Poecilia formosa | reverse complement strand
TACCCTGTGATAATAACTCAGAAATATTGGATGAAAAAACCTTATAAGCTTGTATTAAAGCAGGAAGTACGGCGACCACCGTAAAAAAGGTTTACAGTATCAATTATACCGCATGGAACTGATCCGTAGATTATTGCGAGGGAACGCAAAAGAAAAAAATTCCCATGTCCCCTGAAGGGCTCCGTAGCTTATAGCCCAGTGTGGCTTTTCTGTGGATTTTTCTTCAACCACCAGGGGGCGCTTTAGCAGGAAGTGAACCATTGGAAGTCAAAATTGGAAATCAAAGAAGAAACTGCTGATTTTCAGAACAAGCACATGAGCAGCAGGCACGACGGAGAAATGTTTTCAAACTCAAACCTCCTCATCATGGAAACCACACGAAGAAGTTCATATGATGCAGCTTTTAAATTGATGAGTATGGATCTGGCAGTACAGGAGGGAAATAAAGCCGCTGCACATAAGCTGGCGTGAACAGATCCATGGTTCAGCATTGAAGACGCAGGGCTGCATCCTTAACAGATCCAGCAGATTTGCGTCCTTTGAAAAAGCGAGAGCAGCGGAGAAATCAGCAGCTTATAGCCCGGTGCAGCTTATATATGTACGTTTCCAGTTTTAAAAAATAAACTTTGTAGAAGCGGCTTACAGTAAGGTGCGCTTTATAGTCCGGAAAATACAGTAATTTTGGCTAAACAGACAGGTACATTTAAAAACTCTCCTGGTAACTGTTGTTTCTGTATCTCCCCACAGGCTCTCATTCAGCTCCCCTATCTGGACACACTGTATGGTTACAGTCTGAAGTTGATTCGTTATGCAGACACCACCACATTTGCAAGTTTAGTTAGGGCTGACTGGACCTTTTACTCATCCCATCCAGCTCTCTTTCTGTCCACCTACCTGGCTCATGGCCTGTTGATTGACTACTTTGAGAGGAAACGCCATTGTGGTACAAGGAACCAAGAGAACTCAACAACCAACCTTGAGTGGCTAGCCAGTCTGTGGGACTGGTACACCTCCTATCTGCTTCACCCTATTACATTAGTGCAACAGTTCCCATCTGATCTTTCAGAGTGGGAAGATGATCCCAGCTTTTTATTTGAGCGTTTGGCTTTCCCAGATCTCTGGCTTCACCCACTAGTAAATGTAGACTACTTAAACTCTCTTCCAACCTGGAAGGTTAAAACTGTTCTCCAGCAATGCCAGTCTGTATCTTGTGTACATCAAGATGAACAGGATAGACTGCCATCAAACATAAACTGCCAAGAACTGACAGATTCCTCTCCTCCAAGCCTAAACAGACTTCCATACAGTAGTTTAAGGCAAATGGGATCTTTGTGCAATCAGGACAACAGGCTCAATATTTTGTGCAGGGACCAAGATACCAGCAGTAGTCAGTTTGTAAAGTCTGTTTCTCTTGGCCCATCTTGCTGTTGCTACAGAAATAAAAGCTTCCAAAAAGTTGACAGATTTCTTGAGGATGGTAGCATCATTTCTGTAGGAGTTTCTGTTAATCAGGTAAATTGGTCTGAGTGGCCCAATGACATGCTTCCTTGCTCAGAGTGTGTGGTGTGTCTTGAGAACTTTGTGAATGAGGAACTGCTCATGGGCCTGCCCTGTGGCCATGCCTTCCACCAGCAGTGCATTGTGGTATGGTTAGCAGGAGGTAAGCACTGGTGCCCACTATGTCGCTGGCCCAGCTACAAGAAGAAAAACATTATAGTTGCACTAAGCACCATCACTGAAAACACAATGTAGAACTGATTCATTGTTATAATTAAACTCTGCATCTTCTTTGAAGCTTATTTGACAATTACCATGTTTTACAGTCACAATTAATCAGATTCAAGGTAGACTGGTGAAGCAATGAAAATGCACTAACAATCCATAATATTTGTTGGTTTCATTCCTAGTATTATACAGTGCAACAATCATAATAGTGGATACAAGCAAGACCCAGGGACAGTGTTTTATGTATAAAAGGTCCATTCTGCATCACAAAGACAGGAAAAGTGGAAAGATATTGGTGTATCGATATTGGTGTATCTGTTTAAGATTTTAATGTATGTTCTGTATATTTATAAGGAAATCTGCTTCTGGCCAAAATAAAGAATAATCTTCCAGATGAAATTTGTCAATAGCATTGACTGCAGTCATTTTTTTCTTTCATGCCTACTTAGTACTTGTGGGTTTGTAGAAGGGCTGGTGGTCCTTCCAGCTTGTCCATTGGACATTGGACACGAACAGCTAGTGGTGTGATAAACACAAATATCTCAGTTCTGTATGTACTACAATTTTAAAGTCATTTTTAGTTTACTTTGATCTAGAAAGGCCAAAAAGTGACCAACCTAGAACTGCTTGGAGATTTTGTTTGATTTATTTAAAAGCCACAGCAATATGTAAACTCAACTTTGAGTTTTAGATCATGTTATAATGCTA
>NW_006800562.1:141735-142514 GCF_000485575.1 Poecilia formosa | reverse complement strand
ATTTACCTTAGCTTTGATTGTATATTTCACAATTTTGTAATTTATCATTGTTTATTAAACTCTGAAAGCTGAGAGGCTTTGTTAATATTCTGTCCTAGAAGGTTAGATGTGCCTTTTTTTTCTTTTGAGCACCTGCCCTTTTAGTGGTCTCTGCACGGCCCTGCAGGGCTGGTAGATGAGTGGGACGAACTGTGGCTGTGTGGGTAGAGTAGTCGTCTTGCGATCAGAAGGTTGTAGGTTTGATTCCAGCTTCCTCCTGCCATGTGTCGATGTGCCCTTGGGCAAGGCACCCAACCGATCTGCGCATTGGTGTATAAACGTGTGCGCGTTTGTGTGTACGAATGGGTGAATGTGACTCCAGTGTAAAGCGCTTACATCCCGGTCTGAACAGACAGTGCTGGAAATCACTACTTCGAGTGGTCAAAATGACTGGGAAAGCGCTATAAGTTCAGTCAATTTACCATTCCCATTTACGAACGAAGGCGCCGTAAATATCCCGTATTGCTCCCCCGTTCTTACTTTCGTCTACTGGTCGTCTTTCCAACCCAGACTTACGTGTCTATTTCCTCCCCACCACCCACTCCCCCTTCTCAAACCGAAAGCTCGACAGGTATGGGGCAAGGTGAGAATTAATCTATTAAACTGACTGAAGATGAATACATAAACGAAAATAATGGATAATAGACATTTTTATAAGTGTATTCAGGGGCGGATCTAGAAAAATATTTAGATATAAAACAGTATTTCGTGTGTGTGTATACACACACACACACACACAC
>NW_006800562.1:133066-138891 GCF_000485575.1 Poecilia formosa | reverse complement strand
ATTTTTAAATTGAATATAATTTCAGATCTTTGTATAACTTTTCTTCAGGTTAACTTAGAAAGTGAGATATTGTTACAGGTTAGTTTTCTAAACTACAAAAAAGTAGCTGTTAGGGAAGCTCAGATATGAAAAATTGGACTGACATTGATATCTGATAGTAACATAGATATTTTATTTTATAATTTTTTTATTCGATTACTCGATTAATTGTAAGAATAATCGATACATTACTCGATTACTAAAATATTTGTTTACAACAGCCCTAGTTTATCTTTACCAGATTTGGGAATTAGGGAAATGAAACCTTCTTTCATACTTGGAGCTAAAGTTTTTCTCATTACACATGCATTTATAGCCCTAAATAGAAGATTTTTAATATTATTCCAGAAAAATCGATAAAAATTGGCAGTCAGACCATCTGTACCTGGTGATGTATTTAAGTGCATTTTAGACCTCACTATCTCTAGTTCCTCTGGTCTAAATTCAGACTCGCATAGGTTCTTAAATGACTCTTCAATTTGTGGAATCTGGTTTTGGATTTTCTCAGAGACAATTTGAGTCTTCTATTGAAAAGTGGGTGAAGTATAAATTAGAAAAGAAATAAACTTCTTTTTCTTTAATCTTACTGTAATTGCATTCTTCACCATTTATCAATAAAGTTGTTATAGAGTTCCTTTGTTGTGTACTTTTTTCCAAGCGACTAAAGTATGAAGAATTTTTTTCTCCAACTTCCATCCATTATGCCCTCGACCTGATGTTGAGTGCAAAATGGATTGATAATCCTAACCGATGGCCCTTTGCAGATACAAAGCATCTAATTTAGCTTGTAGTTCAATTAATGTGGGATTATTTGAATCAATTGAGTTACAAATTTGATTAATTTCTCTGTGACTAAATCACACTTATACTGTTTTCCTTTCTCCCTAAGCTTTTTGCTGAAATATATAGTCAATCCTAGTTTGTATTTCAAAAATTCCCATTTATTTATATAATCTATAATCGAGTAATCAGCTTCAACTTCTTTTATAATTGTTTTAATCCTAGTACAATAATTCTCGTTGTCTAATAAACTGGCATTAAATTTCCAATAACCTTTATGTCTATTTGTCTTTACGCTCAGTCCCAATGTTAAACTCACATAGCCATGGTCAGACTGAGGTGCTTTAGAGATTGCACATCTAGTGGTGCACTTTATAAGATAATCGCTTATTAATCAGTAGTCTAGTCTAGATCTACATTTATCCATGAATATTCAGCATGCCCCGGATTTAATGTTTTCCACACATCAGTTAAGTTATTATCTATTATAAAAGTATTTATCAGAGCATTGAATTGTTATCTGCCTAATCGTGGAGGCCACCTGTCCAGCCATTCATTCGAAGTCATATTCCAGTCTCTTCCTAGAATATGGTCAGTGAGGTATCGAGATTTAAATTCCACTATAACTTCAGATAATTCATCCAGCAAGTTTGGTTTAAACTGTCATTATTAAAGCCATAAACATTAATTATTATGAGAACTAAATGATCGATTTTGGTCACCACTGTTAACCAATCTCCATTAGTGTCTCTTTTGTGTGTCAGAATTTCCCCAGGAAAATTATTGAAACAAATTGCAACACCACCAGTTCTGTTTGTGCCATGACTGGATGAAATCCTGTCACCCCATTGGTTAGCCCAAAAAGGTTCATCTGAACTTGAAGAGAGACCCTTGAAATAAAAAACAGTTTGACAACTTTTGTCCTTTCGAAAACAAAAATAATGCTGTTCTTTTAAAAATGTCATTTAAACCTCTAACATTGAGTGAACCAAATGAAATTTTCTTATTTAACATAAACAAAAAAGGTCCTTGAATAGAAAAGAAAAAGAAAACTCAGTTAGCTATAGAAAAACTTAAGCTGAAGAGTTGCAGCAGCAGATCCTTTTACAAAGGATCTCCATCTTATTCAGCATGTGTACCTTCCAGTCCATTTGGCGTCCATCAATATATCCAAAGGAGCCACGAAAGTAGGCCACCTTCCCTGCTCTCCTGGCTTGATCAATCTGCGGCTACAGATGATTTCTCTCCTCCTAATCTTTTTTTGGTAGCATTTCAGCAAACCGGATGCCCAGTTCCTTGCAGCAATAAATGGATTTTTTTGGTCTTCTTCCAGATTTCTTCCTTCAACAATTTTCGTGTAAATAGCATGATGATGTTTCTGTGTTTGTTCTCCATCCTTCGTCCTAGTTGGTGAACAAAATCCACATTCTCCTCAAGCCTTGACGCAAATTCAGGAACAATGTGCTTCAAAGTCTGTATGACTAAAGCCCTGACGTCTTCATCTTTCTCCTCCTTCAAGCTTTTTATGCAAAGGCTTCCTCTCATCTCTTAGCCTCTTTTTAAGATCAGTATTCTCCTCTTATAGTTTTTCACTTTGCTTTTCCAGCTCTTTAACCTTTGCCTTGCATTCTTTAACTTCGTTAGCATTGAACTCCACCGCCTTGGCTAGGCTAGCAAGCATAACACTGCTGTGTGTCACCTGTAGTTCAATATTGTCCACTTTCTCTTCTAGCGTCAGAATACCTTTCATTATATCTCTGAGAGATATTTCCTCTGCTTCTTCTTCTTCAACTGACCTAAAAATCATAAGATACCCTCCGTCATTAGCATCCACATTTTCTTCCGCAAACACTTCTTTTTTTTATGGCGGTGTGCAAAACACTGAGTCCGCTCTTTGTGACGTTATTGCACCCTGTACTGCAGGATACTTTCAGGTTCACGTTGCATATATTTCGAAATGTGAAAGACCACGCCAAAAAAAAAATCTGATTTCACAAAAAATCTAATTTGGATCAGTACACATCTACAGTGTGAACAAAGCCTTATTTGCAGTTCTGACTGAGATGATCGTATCTCCTTTATGACTACAAAAACATATTTTTCTGATGAAACTATGCAACTTAAAGGTTGCATAGTTGCAACTTTTTTGCCTGTTGATAACTTTTCACTGCTTCAGCTGACCTTAAAATAAAAATAACAGACATTCATAAGTATGAACTTATGAATAAGTCTGACATTCTTCACACCGATGGTTGCTATTGTCTACTAAACACCATAAGTGTTCTCCAACACAGATACTTAGGACCCAGGGCTGGCCTCAGCGCCTGTGTGAACTGATCCCAACTCATGCATTTACATACACAGCCTAACATGAACAATGAATCACAGTGCTTTTTAATTACAAAACAAAATATTTAAAGGAAAGAGGACTAGATATTTTAAAAGGGAAGGGGGGTGATCACTTGATCTAAAATCCCCAATAACTGGCCCCCCACGTATTACACAAATGTAGTAGAAAATCTTCTGACAACTCTTAAAAGTCAATTTGCAATTTTTTCATTTGTACTGTTTTGTATTTTTTATTTTAGGAGTGATGATCTTGGAGGCAAGTTGAAGAACAACCATTGAATCTGAAGTGGAAGAAGTGGATGAATACAGAAAAGTTTCATAAATTGTCTGTTTGTACCCAATTGTGAAACTGAGTCTGTGTCACATAGTATAGGATACAACGTTAACCATGGAAAGTACCAATAGAATCATACAGCTATAGTATTGGTAATGATTATTGTAGATTTTCACTATTGTAATATATCAATTTGTCTTTTTTTTCCAAATGAGAAATTTAAAGACATACAACAAATAATGACCAAACTTCTGACCAGCACATTAATGTACACAATAAAAATGTATTCACCCACTTGGAGATTTCTTTATGAAATAGCTGATTTACCTCAATTTTTAGAAAGCTGATTTGAGTTTGCATATTACCAAGTTTGATAATTGTGAAACCTGCACCATCAGGAAGTCAGTCAAATAAAATGTCTGGCATATTGTCAGACATATAATCTAGCATACCAAAGCATATTAAAAGATCAGGTGCTTTTTGGGTGGCCAAGTCCAGTCCTCGAGAGCCACCATCCTGCAAGTTTTAGAATTATTCTTACTCCAACAGACGGGGATCAGCTCTACAAAGGCCTGATAACGAGCCATTCATTTGATTCAGGTGTGTTGAAGCAGGGATGCATCTGAAAGTTGCAGGATGGTGGCTCTCGAGGACTGGACTTGGCCACCCCTGCACCGTTCTGCCCCAGCAAGATTAATTTTCTTATTGGCAGATTTGGTGCTGTTCTGCCTGGCTGTTCTCAGATTTTTGTTCCTACTTCAGGGGTAGTACCAGGCACACCGAACCAGATACGCCACCAGAATGATTTGATTGACAGCCAGTGATGGCATAGTTACTTTGAAAAAGTAATTTTAATCGAATTACTGATTACTCCTCGAAAAAGTAACTTAAATTACTAACTACTTGATCTGGAAAGTAATTAAGTTAGTTTAAAAGTAACTTTTTTAGTTACTTTCAGCAGCTGCTAACAACAACACTCTGCCACCTGTGAAAATTACTTTGAGCTTTGCCAATACTTAATTGCAAGTTATTTTATGATGGTAACATCAACAATGCATCTCCACTTATATAAGGTTGAACTGAGGAGGAGATTGTTTTTAATGGTTACAACAGTACAAAATAGACGTTAGTAATTTTTGGGTGTTCCACTATTGTCTGGAAAACTCTAAGAAGGATTTAAACCCCCACCCTCCCCCCAGCCTCCAGGTTCTGCGTTTGGTGTCAGAGCGCAGCGCACAGCGCTCCTCCTGCGGCTCCACATTTCAGATGGCCCACTGCACAGATTTATGACACTTATCTTAATATTAACAATTATAATGGCGTTTAGTTATACAACTTTACGAACACATTCATTAATGGCTGTTTTCACGGTTTTTATGCTGTTCATATTAGTCTCGATGTTTGCAGTTTTCTGGAGCGCAACGCGAAACTCGACGTCATTCACAGGTTATATGTTAACTGGACTTTAACAAAGACACAGCGGGACGGACCATTCGGGAAATGATGGACAGGAAGAGCCTGACGTAAACGACCTTGATGACAGAGAAATCCTGGGGTTAATGATGAGTCTCTGCTTATTTCCAAGCTCAAATGAGCAACTTCACATTCAAAAACGAGCCCCAAAAGGCGTGACCCGCGATTCGTTAAATTTGCAAGCTTATAATAATTGGACTTGGCGACAGAAACTCAAAGCAGTTCCTGTTTTTCCACCAACAAAATGCGCATCTCCCTCCATTGTTTTCGTTTCTGTCGCTGCTGATAATGTCGCATAGAAACGGCGATCACTGGACAAGATGCATAGAATAAATACAATTAAATTACAATAGAAAATAGTAACGCACAGTAACGTAAAGTGATTTCGATAAGTAACTGTAGTCTGACTACTAGATTGGAAATAGCAACGCGTTAGATTACTCGTTACTGAAAAAAAGTGGTCCGACGTCAGTAACGCATAACGTGTTACTGACATCACTGTTGACAGCTGCCAGCATTTGTTGATTGGCACGAGTGATTTATGTCACTGAAAACTCCAAAATAATATAATTTAGCTGTGGAGAGCTGCACAGAAGTACGGAGCCCTCCAGGGGACATGGGGAATTTTTTTTTCCTTTTGCGTTCTCTCGCAATACCGATCAGTTCATGCGGCATAATTGAATAGCCTACTGTAAGCCTTTCTTACGGTGGCCACTGTACTTTCTGCTTTAATACAAGCTTATGTAAGGTTTTTCCATCCAATATTTCTGAGTTATCGCGGGGTAATAAGTCATCTGATTGTGTCTCTATCAGTGTTGTGTTCAAGACCACCAAGTGTATCTAGAATCTAGTGCCGTTAACCTTAACAGACATAAACATGCAGTAAATAAATCGATTTTCAATCAGTTTT
>NW_006800562.1:126472-132937 GCF_000485575.1 Poecilia formosa | reverse complement strand
AAAACTGATTGAAAATCGATTTATTTACTGCATGTTTATGTCTGTTAAGGTTAACGGCACTAGATTCTAGATACACTTGGTGGTCTTGAACACAACACTGATAGAGACACAATCAGATGACTTATTACCCCGCGATAACTCAGAAATATTGGATGGAAAAACCTTACATAAGCTTGTATTAAAGCAGAAAGTACGGCGGCCGCCATAAGAAAGGCTTGCAGTATTCAATTATGCCATGTCCCTTAGAGGGCTCCGCACAGAAGAGCGTAATTATGAGTTTAATCACCGGCAGTGCCAGAAACACACGCAATAAGTTTCACAGTGGAATGACCGTGATTTAGCAGCGCTGTAAGCAGCTGGTATCTCTGAAGAACAACCATAGTTTTGTGCCGACAGAATGAAATATAGTCAAACATTTATGAAAAGAAGAGTGGGCTGAAATTCATCTAAAGCCGTTTAGGAGTCACTGCCAGCTAGGCCTGTCACTATAACAAATTTTGCTGAGCAATTAATTAGATAAAAAAAATTATTGCGATAAACGATATTGTTTATCACAATTATAAACTGATCAAATTGGTAATGACATAATAATGCAAGCAACATCCTGCCAAAAATAGATGCACTCTATTTTTAAAAGAACATTTAACACTGGAACTGGTAAACAAAATAAACAAAACAACCAAAAAATAAAATAAATAAATAAAATAAAATGGACTCTTAGTCTACATTAACAAAAAATGCACTTGAATAAAAACTAAATGCAACATAGAACCAAAGTGGAAATAAAAACTACATTCAACCAAAAGAGTACAGATTATGAAGTCTGTACACTATATTGCCCCTCAATAATCATTAGATTTAGATAGAGAAGGCGGGCATATCCCACTACCTGATCCAATAGTTCACTACTCCCTTAAGCCCAGTTCACACTACACGATTTTTTGCCCCGATTTTTCCCCTTACGACAAACTTAGAACGTTCAATGATCTTAACCGATCATCCTGTAGTGTGTGGTGTGTTAGGACTGGTCGGGTCCGATCCGATCTAAATCAGGCATATTCAACATGTTGGATTGTTTTGGCCCGAAAACCCCACGTGTTGTTTGACAGACTCGACAACGCAGCTTGTCAAATGTGACCGGTAGCCAATCAGAACGCATGGATTCCCCTTTGTGCTTTCTGAGTGGAAAGCACGAAGGGGAATCCCAAACAGCTCACATGGCGCAACCTAAAGTCCAGCGGACATCGGAGATGATATGTGGAAACAACATTAATGCTTATTCAACATTTCGTGCAAAGAATATCCACAGAAATTACAAGGAGAGGAGTTGGAGAGCTGCGACAGACTGGCGACCTGTCCAGGATGTACCCCGCCTCTTGCCCGGAACGTTAGCTGGAGATAGGCACCAGCACCCCTCCCGACCCCACTGAGGGACAAGGGTGTTCAGAAAATGGATGGATGGATGGATGGAGTTGGAGAGAAATTGCTACCGCATTTGATTCCGGTAACTTTTCAGCTGTTCATCCTTAATGTGACATAAATAGGTTATAATGATAAGTAGGGCTGAAACATTCCTCGAATGATTTGAGTACCTCGATTATTAAAATTCTTCGAGGAAAATTTACCTGCCTCGAAGCTTCCTCAATTTATGTTTTAGGATTTATCGCACCGTGTTCTGGCCGGAAAATATTTGCGGTGCGTGGAGCTCTGATGTCCGCCTCTGAGTTGTTGACGAAAGCGGCATAACGTCTAATTTTCAAGTGAGGATTTTATTGATTGATGATAATGTCCGGGTTTTCATGTTTTTTTGGGGGACCAATAAGCATCCTTAAAATGACTGGCGCGATGCCTGGAGTCCTGCGGCCTTCCTCCTCCGGGAGCTGCTGGTTGAAAGCGAACGGCGGGAAGAGCGCTGAGGAGTATTTATACAGGTGAGCGGATAGACTGAATACAGCTGAGTAGTTGCTGCTTATAGTGTAAGTGTAGCTTTATGGACGAACCGCACAATACATTTCATATCATCCCGGTCTGAACAAACGGTGCTGGAAATCATATTGGCGGTACATGGCTGGTAGATGAGTGGGACAAACGAAGGTGCCGTAAATATCCAGTATCGCTCCTCCTTTCTTAATTTCGCCCCAAACTTACGTTCGTCTGTCCCCTGGTCTATTTCGTTTGCTCGCCTGCAGTCGGTAACACAATAAAACCACCGGGATAAAGTTTGTTTTGGACTGTGGCGTGCAAAGATGGCACAGAGCGACTGCGTGACACATAAACGCCCCACAACGTCTGACACAGTGACATTGTTTCCAAAGCTCTATTGGCCAATAGCAGACATAGAAGGCAGCTCTCCTCATTAACATAACGATGCAGCAGAAAAACAGCAAAGGGAAAAACAGCAAGAAGAAATACAGCAAACAGAAAACGGAGAAGCAAAAAAAGACAAAGCAAAATATCTGTTTTTCTTGACAAAAATGCATGTTTAAGGGAAATAAAAAAAATAAAATATATACATTACTTAATGGAAACTCATGTGTAAGGGGAAATTAAAAAGAAAATATATACATTACTTGACAAAAACTCGTGTAAGGAAAAGGAAAAACTAAATATATATTTATGCTTATTTCTTATGTCGGTTTTGGTCCTCCATAAAAAAGGAGGTTGAAAAATGATTTAACACTTTCCACTTGCATTATGTTTAATGTCAAATTTATTAATAACGTTTGCTCTCTAAAACAATGACAACACTCAAACAGTGCAAATTTGACATTGTGGTGTGCTGTAGGCATCGTTGTCACTGGTATGTCATATTGTTAGAAAGCCCACCATGTTTATACTTAGTCTGTGTTATGTTTTGCCGTTCTATCATTGTAAGTTCTAATTTCCTATTTTATTGAACTCATCGTAGTTGTACAGACACCCTTTGAATACGCCACAGATATGCAACGTTGAGCAGCAGCGACACTTTTCTGCATTTTTCCCCGGTGCAGCGGTAAAGAGGAGATTTTGCCTTTATGTCTTGGTTTTGTCGTTGTGTGTGAATGCCAGAAGGTGAGCTTGATTACTTTGTCGACTGGGTTTGGTACAGCCGAGCGTATTGGTTTAATTCTGAATGCTCCGTCTAGTTCGCTATGCTGATTTGCGTTAATTATCGGTTTAGCTGATTTGTTGTTCGGCTTTTGGGACAGTTTGACTGAAACAATATTTTGCGTGTAACTTTTGTGTTATGTTTCGTTTATAGTGCTATACTGATTATTATTTGTCTGTTGTTTCAGACTACCTACTTGAGAAATTCCTACATAATAAGTGCATCTGAAATAAACCATTCAAGCTGGAATCCGCTGTTCTTTAACTTAAACCAACCCCCATAACTTGCTGCTCCAAATCGGAAATTTACATTAAAAAACAACATCTTTTATATCCAATGGCTGATGTCCGATATTAAATTTTACAGCTAATATCTGCCAATACCAAAACCATGCCGATAATATCGCGCATCCCTAGCCCGTTTTTAGGGTGCGGGCGAAACATTTAATTTCATACAGTGAAATGTATGTTTTGTTTGTCCTTTGAAACTGTCAAAACTATGGTTTTGATAGTTTTTTACCCATAAAAAACTAAATTTGAAACCCATAAAAATATATTTTTAAAAAACATATTGAAATGAAACATTTAAATGTAACAAAAAAGCAAAAATAACTAATCTGTTATCAGCCACAAATAATGGTATTATCATGGTACAGTAATAGCCATGTTATTTACATTTGTTTGTGCACTACGTTGATGTACTATTCTGCTCTTTTGTATGTATATTTCTGAAATTGCGGAAAATCTCAAGAATGCATGCTAGTTAAGTAATTAAAATAGTTGCAAATGTTCAGTTCCAACAGCAACTTCATTTAGCAGTTTTTAAACACCATATCTTGAGATTTAGCATGAATTATATTGTTAAAAAAATCAACAACAACATGTCTTTTCTTTATTATATGAACTGCAGTTACAATTTTCTCCTTGGGCAATCAGATTTTAAAGCTTGGGATTTCCACCAAAGCTGTTAAATAGTATTAGGTTGTGTTTGCAATCTTTAATCTGTACAGTGACAATAAATTCTAATAGATAGGTAGAATATACCTTATTGATCCCCAAGTGGAAATTGCTTATTGGTTGACAAGCTACTCCATCCAAGGTATTAAAATATTAATATAACCATAAGTATTTATATACAGCTCTGGAAAAAAGACGACTTCACTGAAGTCCATTGAAAACCTGATGGTTGTTGTTTCTAAATGGATATGAACTTGTTTTCTTTGCATTATTTGAGGTCTGACAGCACTGCATCGTTTTTGTGATTTTGACTATTTCTCATTTTCTGCAAATAAATACTTCATTTTTTCTTGGAACTATTGATGGAATTTCATCAGTAGTTCATACAATAGAGAGCTGATAATTTTGCAGTGGTCTCTTAATTCTTATCAGAGCTATATATACAGTTATGTTCATAATAATAGCAGTGTGTTTAAAAAGGTTGGTAAACCTCAAAATTATTCAAATAAATTGTATTTTAATGAGCACATATGCATTGGGGACACTGCCCATTCTATTTCAAAGCAAAAAAGAGGAAAAAGTAATTGAATATTACAATATTTTACAGAAAGTCAAGAAATACAATGTTTAAAAAAATAGCAGTGTTGACATCCTTTTTTACAAACTCAAAAATAAACTTTATAAACTAAGAAATGCTAGAAGAGTCATCTTCCCTGAGAATCATAAACTAATATTTAGGTGCATAACCATGGTTTCTGATAACTGCTTCATATCTGTGGTCCATGGAGTCGACCAGCTTCTGGCACCGGTCAGCAGGTTTTGCAGCCCAGGACAACTGTACTATGTTCCACAATTCCTCTGTATTTCTTGGTTTTGCCTCATGAACAGCATTTTTTGAGTCAGCCTACAAGTTTTCTATGGGATTAAGGTCCGGGGATTGTGCTGGCCCTCCTTTACTTGAATTCTGTTTGTCTGGAGCCATGATTTTGCTCGCTTGCTGGTGTGTTTGTGTCATAATAGTGGATTTGGTGAGGTGAGGGAAGACGCAGGCAGACCAGGATGAAGATGATGATGATGGTTTTAATGACGAAATAATCCAAAAGAACAGAATACAAACAGGTTGCACAGGGAGCAACGGGGAAGACAGAGATGCACACATGATGAGGATCAGACAAGAGACAAAGCCAACAGGTGGGACTAAATACACTGGGAGGGTAATCAAAGAAACGAGACACAGCTGGGAACAAACAGGGGAACAGGCTAATAAACACAGAAAAACCTCAAAATAAATACACAGAAAACACAGATCACAACAGTTTGGGGTTATTTCAAGGGCATTTCCTCTTCAGCATACGGCAAAATGACTTATTCCAGTATTCTGGGGTACTCAAAATGATCCATGATTCCTGTTATGCTATAAATAGGACCAACACCTTCGTATGAGAAACATCCCCATATCATGATGCTTGAACCACCGTGCTTTATTGTCTTCACTGTGGCTTGAATTCAGAGTTTGCAGGATGTCTGCCAAACTGTCTGTGGCCCTTAGAACCCAAAAGAACTATTTTACTTTCATCAGTTGACAAAATATTACGCCAATTGTTTTTAAGCCAGTCAATATGTTCTTTGACAAATTGTAGCCGCTTCAGCACGTCCTTTTTTTTTTTACAGTGGGACGTTGAGGGGCTTTTTGCTGGGAGCTTGGCTTCACATAAACATTGTCTGATTGTTGCAGTACTCACAGGCAATCGCAGATCTTGTTTGATCCTCCTGGAGCTGATCACTGGCTGAGCCTTTGCCATTTTGATTATTTTGCAATTCATTTGAATAGTTTGCCTTTTTCTTCCTAAACTTTCTGGTTTTGGCTGCCATTTTAAAGCATTTGATACCATTTTAGCTGAGCAGCCTATCATTTTCTACACTTCTTTATAGGTTTTCCCCTTTTATTAATTTTTGATCAAAGAACACTCTTCTGAACAATGTCTTAAACGACCCATGTTACTCTGTTTTTCAAGAACAAATGCATATCCAGCTTATGCAGCGTCTGTTGCCTTGATACTTGACCCTTAAGGGTCCTCTGTTTAATACCTGTTTGTTTTCACATAATCAATGACCTCTCTGATTGAACTCAGCACTGCCACTTTTTGAACACGCCCCTTTCAGTAAATGGTTCAGTTTCACAGAATCAGCAGCTTGCATATCATGTCTGTTGGGTCTGTTTGTTTTCTATACCTTAACTTCCTAGAGACTTACTTGCAGTGTAGAAGTTGAAATTAAACAAAAACTGATTTATCTTCCTAGTGATGTGGGACTGCTATTATTTTGAACCGAACTGTGTGTGTCTCAGAGGTCGCGTTAACGTAATATTTTCCTTATTTGACCAGTTATTCTTTTTAAACGACAGGAAAAATTAAAGCCCGT
>NW_006800562.1:123590-125384 GCF_000485575.1 Poecilia formosa | reverse complement strand
ATATATATATATACACACACACACACTTCCGACTGTTTATATGACAGGTTATAAACCAGTCAACAGCAGTTACCTTATGTAAAAAAATATATCAAGGTTTCTATTTTGTAGGGTATGTGACTGAGACAGTGGAATACATTTATAGTTCATGAGTAAGGCCACGTTCAGTGCTGCTATATGGCTTCTTTGTTTGACACAGATGTGGGTTTATCCGAGTATATGTCATTTTAATTTAGTGGGTCAGTGGACCATACAAACATCTAGTATGCAGAATTTGGCTCTGCATGTAGGGCAGGGAACCTTGCTGGATAACCAAGTCTGAGGTCTTTGTTGGTCCTGGCGACTGGCAAACCATCGACCCAAACAAAAGAGGCACCACATGGGTCTGCAGAAACACTGCTGGCACTCTGATTCATTGTCTATTCCTGTAATCAAGATACAAACAGTGATGTTGGTTATTACAGACCCAAATATGAACACAGTCTTTCCATTACTTTGCCAAAATTTCACAAATTTTTTTGTGTCTTGCACTGAAGATATATTATAAACTAATAAGCCTTAATTTAAAAAGTGATTTCTTATGTATTTCTAAGGGGAAAAAAACATATGTCATTGTTTCTGACATAAGCATAAACAATGTCAGAAGTTCACATGTAAGCTCTCACCTGCTGTTTGGCAGAGTCTAACCAACTTGGTACTTGCTGGAACTTGCATGCAGCCGATACAGGGTTCCACTTCCTGTAGATATAGGAAGAGTAAGCAAAATGCATTTGCTTACATTTCATTGTGGTTGTTGAACAAAATCTCTGATTTGCAAGAGATTCAGAGTGCTACCTGCCCACTGGGGAGTGTGTATCGTTGATTGAGCTCCACCTGAGCTCTGAAGGTTTCCAGAAAGAGTTCACTCATTGTTTGGTGGATTACAACATTGGGCGAAGTTCTGATGGGAGCTCTGAGTTTTCCCCTCAAATCTGTATAGTCTGTTGAGTTAAGGCTAAAAACAGAAACAAAAAAATAACCAATTAGTCACTTAACCATTTATACAGAATTATTGAATGAATTGTGTACAAGCACATACACACACCTAATATTGAATGGTCTGACTGTAGGGTTAATGCTCTCCACCCTCAAGCTCAGGATCTCTATAGGGGAAGGTGAATCTGGGCTCAGCTGATGCTGCCTGGAATCTGTCACGGTCACATGACAATCGCTTTGTAAGGCCATGTCAATGTGATATGTGGTCACCTACAAACAGAAAAAGAGAGCCAGCGTTTTTGAATAACTGCTCTTTCTCACAGACAAGAGTCAAATGATCTTAAAATGCAATTAAAATTCCTCTATAAGACAAAGAACCTATGCATTTGAGGTAAAAGCATTATTAGCATTTGTTAGACAGAAGTTTCAAACATAATTATGGAGATCCTGGTCTTTGTTTCTGACAGCTTAATAAGCAAAGCAAAGAAAAAAGTAGCGGATGAACAAACACTGCAGAGGATCGATGAGAAAAACAGGAATAACAGAAAAACTAGAACATTTCTGAAGAAATTTAAACGGGTCCTTCCAAAGTGTGTCCATCGGTTGGAACCCAGAATTCTGATGCTAAAAATTAGCATCAATGCTAAGCTTAGCTAGCATGTAAGAAATAGCATGTGAAGTATCAATGTTATGTTGACCTGAATACCTTCAGTATGCAAACATAAGTGTGTAAGCTAAAATGATCCATAATGCTAATGTTATCCTAAGGGCTGTCACTGTTATGAGGGGTATGATAATAATAATAATAATAATAATAAT
>NW_006800562.1:117602-123346 GCF_000485575.1 Poecilia formosa | reverse complement strand
TTTTATGTTTTATTGAGGATTTTTGTACATATGTTTTGGCAGTTCTGTGATCATGTCAAAGCAGCAACTTATAATAAAAAGTGTTTTATTTCCGTCTGGATGCTGCCCGCTTCCATGGAAGGACAACAGAAAATCGCTCTTATAAACATGTAATTACTAAAATCACCATACCTTTGTATCCCTCTGAAAAATGAACCCATTTAAATAAAGAAATCCCTCCATGGGTGATACCTCGATAGGGGGCGTTCATTTTATAGTGTCAGAAGAGGGCTTAGAAAATAATAATACCAAAAAAAAAAGAAAAGAAAAGAAATTGGCTAAAAAGGGCATGAGGGGGCAAGGAGCAAAAGGGGTAGGTGCTCAAGCCTCCCTAGAGTCCCCCCCCCACACCCCCTCCCTCTGCACGTGCCTGATTAGGTGGCGCAGCAGGTGATGAGTGAAGATGAATGATGGTGAGCATCAATAAATGATAAAATAAATCTAGCAACAGGAAAGAAACTAAAGTGGAAATAGCAATAAACCGAGAGGATAATACTAATCAAAGGAAACTAAATGGAAATGAATGAAGAACAAAATGCAAGAATAAACTAAGAAACTAAAGTAAATAGAGGAATAAACTTGTATGGCAAGACATTTCGAGCAATAATTAATACAGAGGACTGTATGGCAAGAATAAACAGACACGGTTTTCAGATATAAGGTAAAATAATATTGCTGAAGTGCCATGGGTTTGTTGAGACCACATCTAATACTGAGAATAAATATATCTTACAGACCATAACAATAAGGAACTTATCACATATTTATGTTTTTGATTAGATTTGATATATTTATTTCTTCAATATTATTTTCATGTCAGTGTTAATGTCATGAGGCTGACGACTCCATGACACTTTCAGTTTGACTCATTAGGATTTGATTAAGAACCAGATTTGTTCTTTGTAATTTCTGTCCAGTAAAACTATTAATCTATAATCAATAGACAGGTCTATATAAAGATATAATCCATGTTTCTGTCTCATATTTCTATGGCATTAAAAGGAACTTTTGTTTTTCCACTGAAACTCTGGTTTGCACAATAAATGCCATGTGGGTGAAATTTTATGGATGATACTCTGATGTCCCATTCTCCTGAAGGCAGCACAGAGCTGCGCCACCAGAAACCGACAGAAACACTGAAGAGAAGAAGAGCTATGATTAATGTAGTTACAGTTCTATCCATGTTTTAATGTTGCAGAGCTCAGTCGTTTTGCAAATAGATCAAAGTTTAAACTGATATTGTTGTTCATCTTTTATCTGGTCATTTTGTGCAAGATTTAGCAACTAACATCAGAAAATTGCACAGAACAAGAATATTTTTTACACTCTGATTAGCTGCTTATAGGCCTACTAATTTTAAGGTGAATGTTCATTCATTGCATTTTTCAATTATAATTTATATAATTGTAAATTATTTTTACACCTGTGAAAATAATTTCTATTCCCATGGCTTTTTTGTCCTCTGGGAAATTATCTTGATGATAAATACAGAAACAAGCATAAAAATCAAAATATCTACAATAGTGATAGTAATATTAATAATAAAATAATAGTCAGTGTAAAGTAGCCTACAAATTATTTGGTTGGGGCGCTGAGGGACCTGGATAAAGGCTGGGGGGGCGCTGGCCGAAAAAGGTTGAGAAACATTGGGCTAGCATGTTAACGCTGCCATGAGAATGTGTTCCGTCACCATCATGGAAGTCTTTGTTATAAGCAATATCCCATTATAGTCCATTTTCAGGTTAATATGTATAGAGTATGTATGATGAGGCTTTTATTTTGAAATTTTCAGTAAGCTAAATTTTAAAAGACCACACTAATCCCATATGTAACATTGTTTCATTTAAACCAGTCATATAAAGTCCAAAACAGCAATTACATGATGTGAAAAATATGAAGGTTTTTATTTTGTAGGGTATGTGATGCTCTTATTTTGACAATCCACTGTGGTTGTCAGTTTAGGGGCATGCTTTAATTCCCCACCTGTTATTTGCATACTGACCAAAAGTGAAGCAGACAGCTCAAAATCTCTGAGTTCATTAACCCTCTGATGCGTAGTGGGTCTTTTTGGACCTGTGTTTAAATCAGTGTGTTTTTTTGCTACTTTTTTAAAATTTTGATTCAAAATAATGTTTTGTATAATACTTTCTACTGTGTTTTATTTCACACAAGAATTATCATGTTTGAAATATTTTCATTTTTCACTTTTTTAAGCATTTTTAGAACAATTTGCAGAACATTTTTAAAACAAAATGACAACAGCAATTTTATGACAGCAATGATGAAATGTCAATAATGGACAATATTGTGAAAGAGCACGTTTTTTGAAACTAGCTAGCTAACCAAGGTAGCTAACATTACTCTCTCTATTCTATTATGCTGTGTGTATCACGCATGTGTGTGTGTGTATGTGTGTGCATTTATCCGTCCGTCCGTCTTCTGTTTATCTGGGGTCGGGTCGCAGAGTCAGCCTAAGTAAGGAGGCCCAGACTTCCCTCTCCCCAGCTACTTGTTCCAGCTCCTCCATGGGAAATCCCAAGGCGTTCCCAGACCAGCTGAGAAACATCGTCCCTCCAGCGTGTCCTGGGTCTTCTCCGGGGTCTCCTCCCGGTGGGACTTGCCCAGAACACCTCAACAAAGAGAAGGCCAGGAGGCATCTGTCCAGATGCTCCTCTCAACGTGAAGGAGCAGCGGCTCTACTCTGAGTCCCTCCTGGATATCTGAGCTTCTCTTTCTAAGGGAGAGCCCAGACACCCTATGGGGAAAACTAATTTCGGCCGCTTGTATCCGTGACCTCGTTCTTTTGGACATGACCCAAAGCTCATGACCATAGACGAGGGTAGGAACTTAAACTGGCAAATCAAGAGCTTCGCTTTTTGGCTCAGCTCTCGTCACTACGACAGATTGGTGCAGCGCCCGCTTCACTGCAGACGCTGCACCAATCCACCTGTCGATCTCCTGCTCCATTTTTCCCTCATTGGTGAACAAGATCCCGAGATACTTGAACTCCTCCACTTGGGGCAAGATATTCTCCCCAACCCAGAGAAGGCACTTTACCCTTTTTCAGCTCATTTATTTATGCATTTATTCATATAGCTATGAATTTTTATTTTATTTATTGAGATGATAAAAGAACACATTGATCAACAGGTTTTGTATGTCATTCAACACACTCTCTCTCTTGGTTTTCTTATCCAGGATGTCAGACACACACACAAATAATACACATGCACAATAAAGTATAGGTGGTAATGTTAGCTAGTTGGTTAGATAACTAGTGTTGGCTAACTTTGATGAAGGGTAATATGTTGATTTGTGAGAATAACGCTGTCACAGTACTCATGATTGACACAGACACATTTGTGAGGTAAAAAATAAAGATAATACTTATATATAAGAGTTTTTGCTGCGTAAAATATTATCTTTCAGGGGTGACACTTAGGTCTCAGTGTGTTTGGTTCACAAAAAAATGTTTTCCTGACAGTCACAGTTGGCAAGAAACAAAGATTCCCATTAAATTCCATAGGAAATGAATGCAGATAATGTTGGACCCACTCACGGCAGAATGGGGTAGTGATATAAAACAAGCTATTTCTTAAAATGTATAAAAGGTAAATTAAAAATTTGAATTGCATGATATCAGTAACATGTTTCTTGAGGAATACCTGGAATATGAAGTGATAAAAACTTTTCATTACAAAGATATTGCAAAAAGATGACCTCACCAGGTCAAAAAGGAACCGGTTGCGCATCAGAGGGTTAAAGTTCAAGGTGTGTAAATGTGGGAAAAAAAGACAAAATTTCTCCTTTGCTGCTTCCCTGTGCATATTACGGCATACCTCCAAGATACTTTTTTCCATAATTTGGCGGGGGCAATCTACGTACCAACTTTCAGATTTCTATGATGTACAATTTGTCCTATTGCACGTTAGGGGTCGCTGTAGAGCAGTTTGGCCACACCCACTTGCGATTCCATTAAAATAGTTTAATTTCATGCTGGAGATAATTTTGGCCAAAGTTTGGTGTGAGTTTTTGAATATGTTTAGACCCCAAATTTATGATTTCGGGTGGAAAATAAAATTAAGAATTCCTTCAGATACAATAGGCTTTCACAGAACTTTGCTGCTCAAGCCTAGTAAACCACCTGGTTACACAAACACTTACTGTTAGAAATATATTACAGTGTTATGGCCTCAGGATTTTAAATATTTTAAACAAGTATTCTGGTGCTTTTAGAAAAGTTTGTCATTAACATTTTTTAAATGCTACTAAGCACCACTTACGTCCTGTCACTTAAAGAATGATTTCCAATTTTTATATTCAACATTGACACTAACTGCTAAGCTCTTTGGTATGTAAACATGATGGTAGCAGTTTTCGAAAGGTAGCGCAGACCAACAGACTTAACTGTCTAGATGTGCTGCAGTAGCAAAATCTGACGATCATCAGAACACTTGATTTGGCCAATTACATCATAGTGCTGCATATATTCTTGTGCTGATTGATGCATTATAGTTGCATTATAGTATGGCCTTGTTGCATCACACATGGGCAGCATTTATAGAATTCCTTTTGGTAAATTTCTACCATATTCCAAATCAGTTCTACTGGTAACACATCCTAGTTTAAGCTAACAAGATGAGTTTCCCAGTTGTACTGAGATTAGAATTCCAGGTTTTAGTCAAAGACCACGTGATTCTTGCAATTGCAGAGTTTATACGCAAATTGCAGAAGAAATTGCGAAGATTTGACATCAGGACCTCCAGATGAAAGCGTCAGAGAAAGGACAGAATATTGGTTGCTCTATTTAACGCAGGTCTTTTCAGATCTGGTTTTGGACGAAATTGAGTATTGCCAATACAAATATAGAGACTTAAAAAACATAATTGAAAACATAGTTTCTCAGGCCTTTGGTCAAGTTATGGGCATTGAAGAGAACTTCCAATCTGAGACTACCAAGATATATAACATGTTTTTCTTAAAGCATGTGATATCAGCGGTCACATCTCCCTTGGACGAGGAAGACCCCATAGAGCTGCTCAAGGTCAGTGTAAGATTTTGTTCTTTGGTGCAACAGGTTATCGCTATCATCCAGGACCTGAGAGCAATGAGGTGGGGAATTGAAAATCTGAGAAATTCAGACATTCCTGAGGATGGGGTACCTGAGGACAAGAGAAATGACACAATATGGCTTTTTGTGAAGTGGTTGATGTGTAGAAACATCAGGAGGTACAAAATTACATATTTTAAGGTACAAAATTACATATTTTTTCTAGGTGGTGCTGTTGAGTTCCTTCCTTCACCTGCAAATATTTTTAGTCTTTTCATCACTGGTGTTTGAAAACTGTTAAAAAATAATAGTGCATCAACATGGGAAAGGCTAAATCAAAAAGAGAAATGTAGTCATTAATTTAAATATTTTTTTCCTTACTATGTGACCATTTAATTTTTGGTGGGAAAGAAACTGATGAAACTGAAATAATTACTGTTATTGATTTGCTCAACTTATCAAGTTAAGTAAAATAACTCCTGTAGTGTTTCTATGCATTTCTTTTAAAAAAAATTGAATTACTCAGCCATTTTTACCTTAAATTAAATAATTACCTTAGTAATTTTCAATCATATTCAATAAATTTGAATATTACTTGTCAAAATGATCCAATCGCTATCCGTGGTTTTGAACTGCTTTGAATTTGTGTTGTTTC